>NW_026251430.1:0-189104 GCF_025118155.1 Cokeromyces recurvatus
CAATAGTCTAGCACAAAACTTTGGTATAAAAGGGCAAAAACAAAAAGAAAGAAAAACTCTTTCTTCAAGTTTACATGAAAAGCCATGTAAAGCGAAAAAAAAAATATTTTTTCTCTGTTACAATATATTCATGTCCCCTTCCATTATTAAAATTCTGAGCGAAAATGTGTTTTTTCAAAAAGGAAAAAAAATATAAAAATGAATACTTCATCAAGAAAAAATTTTTTAAAACCGAATTAAATATCAAGTTGTGGGTTAAAAAACAAAAAATAAAATAAAATAAAAAAACTTCCTATATAATTTACGATGATATAATAACAACGTTCGATTGATTCAATGTTATTGACATGAACTTTATAAAGGGCATTATAATAATAAATTTTGAATATACAAAGAATGATGCATAGCAAACAAGAGGTACAATAATGAATAAATATCTTTGACTAAAAGAAAAAAAAATACAATAACAGCAAGTATTTTAATTTATGATAAATCTAAATGCTTACTAGTTTAAGAAGTCTTAATAAAGAAGGATCATAATATTATTTGATACTATTGAAGGCACCATTTTTAACTTGGGTAACAATATCTACTACTGTAAGCGAGATTAAAATGGTACAAAGCTTATACACAAAAAAAAAGAAGATAGCAATTGAATACTAGCAGTTCTTACATTACTAAAGCATTCTTTTTCTACACGGTTTAGGTAAATATATAAATATTTATTTATATTATTATTATTATTTGAAAGAACATAATGATGAATGAAGCATCTTTTTTTTTTTTTATTCTACTATGATATAATAGAATGTACAAAACTGCTGTTGTCAAAGAAAGAGGTAATAATACAATAAATAAAATAAGAATGTATTTAATAATTAAAAAGTCACAGTCATTTTGATGCATTCATTCAAGCCTTTCTTTATATTTTTAATCAATGCAACCATTCAACAAATACTATCCACCTGATTGGACACCTGAAAAGGTATAATGTGTTAGAAAAGAAGAAGAAAAAAGAAATAATATACATATTTATTTATTTCTTTATTAACATGCAATCTCTATAGGGATCTATTAATAAATTCTATGGTAAACATGCTTTAGGTGATCGAGCAAGAAAGCTTGATGAAGGTATTCTCATCGTAAGGTAGTAAACAGACTTCTCTTTCTCTCTCTCTCTTTTTTTTTGTTTGTTTGCTTGTTCATATAGAATGTATATTTTGAAAAACTAAATTAACAAATATTTTTAGATTTGAATTACCATTTAATATTTGGTGTAGTGGTTGTGAAAACCACATTGGAAAAGGTAAAAAAAAAAAAAAAAAAAAAAAAAAAAAAAAAAAAAAAAAAAAAAAAAACCAAACGGGCCAACACTATTGTGTAGCTACATAGACATATAGAAAGAAAGATACTCATATATCAAATATACAGGTGTAAGGTATAATGCACAAAAGAAGCAAATTGGCAAGTATTATAGTACACCAATTCTTCAATTTCGAATGAAATGTCACTTATGCGACAATTGGATTGAGATTCACACTGATCCAAAGGTAAACAAAACAAAAACTTGATAAGAGGAATAAACTTACCAAATATGATAAAAGAATCATGAATATGTTATTGTAAGCGGCGCTCGCAAAAAAGTAGAAGAATGGGCACCAGAAGATACAGAAGTAATACAATTACAAGGTACAGCTAATACATGGATGCATGCATGCATACATACATTTAAGTCTAACATTCATTTGATTATTTGCTATAATATATATTCTAGATGAAGATGTGAAAGAAAGATTAGAAACAGATCCAATGTATCGTCTTGAGCATGGTGTGAAAGACAAAAGTAAAATAGAAGAAACAAAACCTCGACTGACACAACTACAGAGTTTAAATGATGCCCAGTGGGCAGATCCATATACCCGGTCACAACAATTAAGAAGACAATTTAGAGAAGAGAAAAAAAAGGAAAAGCAAAAGGCAGAAGAGGCAGAAAGAATTCGAGACAAGCATTCACTACAGATAGAATTATTACCTGAACAAATAAGTGATGTTATTGAAGCAAAATCGATTGATTATCACCGACAAAATGAGTTAATATCGAGTAGTAATCCATTAGATACAAAGAGATTGGGTATAGCAGTGTCACCTATGTTCACTAAGAAAAAGATAGGGGATAATACAAATAGTAAAAATAGCTTAGGCAAAATAGTGAAGATACATACAAGATTAAAAACAGATCCATTTTACAACTCAAAACCTTTTTCTAACAAACTATCAAAAGAAGAGCTTGGAAACAACAAAACGAATAGTAATAATGATGATAATAGTAACATTGCAGTTATTAAAAAGAAAGCAAGAGTTATATTAGAGAACAAAGATGAGGATAATGATAAAAAAGATACTATTGCAACATTAGTAGCTGCTTATCACAGTAGTGATTCTGAATCTGATTAATAAATGTATAACTTTGTATGTACAAAATAGTATTGGTAATAACATTGCGCCTATTCTATACTATACTATTAAAGTAATTAAGAAATATCTTTCTTACTGACTGTAATATGGTTTTAGAAAAATTTATAATAAGGTTCTTAATAATTGAACAATATCATTATATATCTTGTTTTTAGAACTATTGAGAATGCGTTATAAAATGGAGACTGCTAAAAGAAGAAAAAAAAAAAGGCATTTATATTTATTGTAATTAAATACTAATTATCTTCAGATTGGTAATATACACATATATATGATCTGTTATAAGTTTGATATAGGCACAAAGAAAGGTCCCATTAAGTCTTGTACTGAATTATACAGCTTTAAGTTATCGATACTATATTAAACTAATAATTCAACAAAGTCTTTCAAGAAAATATAATTGAGATACTACTCCATTAATTGAGAAATATATAAGTTTATTTGTTTATAAAGTCTATTCTGAAGCTAATCCTCGAAAAGATTTAAAAAATGTAATATAATATGTATACATTATTGTTATTTTTACTAAAAGAAAACATAAGAAACATAGTTTCGAATTGTTCTACCTAATAAGAACAAAGCATTTAATTTATTCATCATGTTTGTTAGTGCCAAGTAATATACTATAAGCATATAGTTTTCTGATATTCAGTTTCTTTACTCTTATTACAATTTGAGTATTATATCGAATTCATTTCCTTAACTAAGTATATACACAAAATGTAAATAATCCTTCTACTCTAACTGATATACATTCATGTATTATCTGAAAGTATATTCTAGATATTGAAAAAGAAAAAAGACTTTAATCTATTTTATATGAATATCATACGCAAGTTTATGTGTATATAAAAAAAAAACTTTTTATTTTGTATGTTGATAAATGTCTTTCTATTATATTTATTAGTCATTGTTGCTTATTTGCCACATACTTACACAAAGACATTATATAGTTAAATTAAAGCTTGTCAGTTGTTGTACACTGTTAAAAAAAAAGATTTTCATTGGAGGACAATTTTTTTTTCTTTTTCTTATTATTATTTACATACAATAGTTGATTTTTATTTGTTCTTTTTATGCGTATATAATCCTTTTTTTTTTCTATTATCATTATTATGTCTATTTCATCTACAAAGCTTTCATCTATTAAATTATTTGGATTACCTTACTTACAATGGAAAGAAAATGTACACAATAAATCACAACCTATATACAATAATATTGATACTTGTTTAAATAAGTTTGAAGAAGCTTTGCATGCATATGACTTAGATTTTGATATGGAATGGCTTCATCTTCTACCTCTCTGTTTATCCTATAAGCAAAACATATGGCTAAACAAACTTGTTAAATTAAAAGGATTATCTATAACTTGGGAAATATTTAAAGAAGCGTTTAAAGAGCATTATCAACCCACTGCTTCTAAAAAGAAAGGTAATCATGTTGATAGAAAAAGATCTCCAGCTAAAAGGGAATTGTTCGACATCATAAAAAGAGATACAGAACCAATGGATAAATTTATTGATCGTTTTAGACTTATTGCTATAAATTCAAAGATTCGAGACCAGGACATTCTTATAACGTGTTTTAAAAGTGCTCTACCAGCTGACAAACAAAAAAAACTAAATAAAGCGGTGACCGTTGGTAATTTAAATCAACAGCACAGTATCGCTTTCCTATGTGAGACAGCCAATCTTCTTGATAGATATGAACGTAAAATTTTCCCAACCTATGATCCTGAACGTAACTTTCTTACAAACACTTTTTTTTTTGACTTATCAATTCCTACTGTCAAGAAGAAACATAAGTTAATTGAAGAAACTCTATTTATTGATGATGAACAGCAACAGCCGCCGAATAAAAAAATAAAAAATTCAAAGAGAAACGCCAACGAACCGAGTGGTGTCTATTATTGCTCTCTTCATCATGTTGATACACATAATACTGAAGATTGTCGAGCAATGAAATCTTTTACTATTCTTTAATCAAAAATGAATTGGGTCAAAATTCCAGCACACTAACTTGGAAAACTTCTAATAACAACAGTCCTTCACCAATAGACTGTGTATTTATATAAATAAATAAAACATAAAAATACTATTTTAAGAGAGAGAGAGAAACATTGAATTATTAGAAGCTTGAATAGTATGCTTTCTTCTTCTATATTATTGGCTATTCTTATTAGTCTCTTCATTAGCTCCCCTGAAAGATATAGAGAGCTGTATATAATTTTTTCAAGGGACTGCATAATAATAAATTCTCCCTCCGACCTACAGAGATTAATTGAACATATTCATGTGCAGTATAATTATATTATTTATAGTTTTACTAGTATATTCCCCCGTTTTTTGTATTATTATTAAGATGAAATAATATAGAATAAAACACGTCAAAGAATACTATAACTATGATATTGATTTTTCGTATAAATAATAATAGTATGTATTACTGTTTGGTTGGTATTCAACACTGGCATATAAGCAGGAAATTCTCTTAAAGACTTTATATATGTCTGGGTTAATAATTATTTTGAATTCCTGTTGTTGTTATTACATACGACTTACAGCATCATGATATATACTATTACTGCTCGAAATTTGCGGTATTTTAACAGATTAAACAACAGTAATTCTTGAAGTGGAGGAAGAAAGGTAATATATATATATATATATATTAATAAAAATGATTAAACGCAACTTTTTCCTTTCCTTTTCTTTTCTTTTAATATCTAATAGCTCTTCTTTATAATAATGGCAGATCATCAAAAGTATCTTTTATTGAATCGTACAGGTAATAAAATTCCATTAATTGGTTTTGGTACAGCTCGTATTCCTGTAGAAGATACAGAGCAAGTCGTCTATAATGCAATCAAGACAGGCTATCGTTTGATTGATTGTGCTCTTCTTTATGGTAATGAGCCTCAAGTAGGTAAAGCTGTAAGAAGGGCAATTGATGAAGGCATAGTTAAAAGAGAAGATCTTTTTGGTATATATGGATATATATTTATATATTATGAGAGAATAAATATTTGTTTATATTAACATTTATATTATTTAAAGTTATTGGAAAGCTTTGGAACAGCTACCACAGTAAAGAAAATGTTAGACCTATCTTTGAAATGACTCACAAGAATTACGGCTTGGATTATCTTGACCTTTATCTTATTCATTGTAAGTTTATTCATATATCTGTCTGTCTGTCTATTTATCTATCTATCTTTACATTATTAATAAATTAAGAATCAATAGTCCCTATTCCAACTGTCTATGTGGATCCTAAGAAACATGTTGGATTCAAGACACCTGAAGGTGAATTCAAATTAGAAAAATCACCCATGCAAGAATGCTGGAAAGAGATGGAAAGACTGGTAGATGATGGCCTTGTACGTAATATTGGTATCTCTAATTTCAACGTTCAAGCCATTGTTGACTTGTTAACTTATGCCCGTATCCGGCCTGCTGTTCTTGAAATTGAACACCATCCTTATTTACAGCAAAAACGTTTGATTGATTGGGTAAAGCAAGAGGGAATACAGGTTATTGCATATGCTTCCTTTGGTAGTGCTGCATTTGAAGAAACCCCTAGACACCTTAAACATTTACCAAACTTGATGGATCATCCTGTTATTCAAAAGATTGCTAATAAATATAAATTAAATCCTGGACAAATCTTGCTGGCTTGGGCTACACAACGTGAAATTATTGTGATCCCTAAAACTGTGAATGAAGATCGTATGGAGATTAATCTGAAAGCCCCTCAAATTAAACTGGATGAACAAGACTTCAAGGACATTGCTGAACTAGAAGCGCATGCCCGCTTTAATGACTTTTTTGAAGAAAATTATGGGTTCGATTTTCCAGCTTTTGATTAATTAAGATGTATGTCATACAAAGGCTTTATGAGTGTATCATTATTTTCATTTTTATGTTTATTCATTTTGTACAATTAAAGCGTATATATCATCACCATGTTTATTTAAATAAAACCTTCTCTATTCAAGTAAAAGCAAAACTTGACTAAATATTATATATTCTTAAAAAAAAAAGCAAAACAGAAATATACATAATAAATTTGAAAATTTGAACTTCATAGTAACCAATGGAATTTTATGATTAAGTTTAATCATTTTTCTAAATTAAGAAAACCAAGTAAAGCCAAGAACTAGGAATATTTGCGCTTTCTTTTTTTTTTTTTTTCTTCATTCTTTCTTGTCTAAATCATATTCTTCCAATGTCAGTACCTCTACTTGCAAGTGATACTGCTCAAGCATTAGGATCAGCTGCTGCAAATATTACTAATGATGCGCGTTTTTCTTTCCTTCAAAGATTCCGCGAACAGCGTTTAGCCAACATTCGACCTCTTGGTGATTTCTTTGATAAAAATAGGATTAGCTTTACTACAAATTTTCATACGATTAGCCAGCGTTGGAAGTAAGTTATACTACGATAGAACTAAGAGATAAATAAATAAGGAAATTACTGATCTAATCAATTCGGGGGGGCTTTTTTTATTATAGTTATAATTTGCAATACTTTTCAGCTAATTATTTATTAATCGTTTTAGCTCTTAGCATTTATGCAATGTAAAGTATTTTAATATTTATTATATGAATATGAATCTAATGAATATATACACATAGCCTTACAAGCTGGTGGTTATTATTTACGATTGCTTTTGTATTTGGTGGATTTTATTTGATCTCTCGTTTAGATGGACCACTTGTGATTGGAGGAACTGCTTTGTCATCATCTACTTTATATACATCTTATGCAGTTATATCCTTAATTTTATTACTTTTTTCAGGAGCAACAGGGACTATTTTCTGGATTATAGGTAAAGTTTTTTTTTTATATGTATATGCTGATATGATATAAAAAAAAAAAAAAACTAAATACAAGTAAAACAGGCGCAGCCGCTATCATTATCTTGGCCCATGCAGCTATTTTAGAACCAGGATTGGAAGGTGAATTCTCTGCAGATGGACAAGTTTAATTCTAATTGCAATAATTATAATAATGATGTTAATGTATTATGTTAATGTTTATTGAATTATTATCTATAAATAACTGTCTGAATCTCAAGTCGAAAATAACACAATTAAACAATAACTGAAACACATTGTTTTCAACGTCTAAAAAAAAAAGAAAAGAAAAAAAAATCCCTTTAAATCAATACATGAGTAATCAAATGATAAAAGACTTTAAGAGAATTAAGTCCTTTTTAATGGTATCCATTACAATAAAAGTTAATTGTTTTTTAATAAAACATAAAGTGTTCAAAGATAAAAAAAAACAAAACAAAGTAACAAGAGACATATCAAATAGAAAATGAAACATTTTAGTTACTCTATATTCCCCTTTTAACTCAACTCGGCTCTTTTTTTTTCTTTCTTTTTTTTTTTTTTTTTTTTTTTTTTTTTTTTTAATATTCATGATAAGGCCCAATTGGCAAACATTTCACTGTACTAATAATCAAAAGAAAACAACAAATAATAATATGAAAACGACAAAAAGGAGGGCATTTTCAGAGTCAACTGATTTTAATGACAATAATAACTATCAACGTTTTAAACAAATATGGAAATTATTATCACCATTGCATCAGCACCATCCTCATCATGATCAATCTCAGGCATCATCAACAAAGTCATTATCCATTACCAAAATAGTGAATTCAAACCAGTTTAGGATTTCTTCTTCACTACCTTCTGAAATTGAATTTAACATGATACCAGACAACGACAACCACGACAGTAACTATGACAACAAGAGTTATATCGACCATCTTCGTCGGCATGATGCTATTGTTATGCCTTCAACAAATGATAATAATGAAAAAGAGGGGTCGAGGAATAAGTCTTTCAGTAATGAGCATGGCGATATTATTACAAAGCCAAATCTTCGCACAAAGTCTTTATCAGACACGACAACCACACTGCCTACTTTATCATCATCAACATCCTCATCCTCATTTAAAAGTCGATTAGTAACCAAGCGTTATAATAGGCGGAAAAAAGCGGGCATTGAAGGGAAATTTCATAAAGATGTGATTGGTGTTACTTTTCTTGAAATTTGTCATGCAAAAGACTTGCCACCAGAAAGAAATTGTAAATTTTATATACATATACATATATAGATACTATTCATAATGATGATGATGATGATGATGATGTCTCATTCTTATTATTCATGTATAGTGACACGTACAAGTTTTGATATGGATCCATTTGTAGTTGTTTCGTATGGTACATCTAGCTTTCGAACGAGTGCAGTTCGACATAATTTAAATCCTGTTTGGAACGAGAAGTTATTTTTCCATGTTCGACATCATGAAACTAAATTTCATTTAAAATTTACAGTCTACGATCGAGAAAAGTTTTCAGGAAATGATCTTGTAGCTTGGTGTCAGGTGCCACTTCAAGACATTATCTTCAATAATAATAAGGATAAAGAATCAAATGATATGGATCTTCATACATTTCCTTTGCAGATGGCTAATTTTGACAAATGGAAACATAAACGTCGTCCTACCTTAACAATCCGCGCAAAGTTTATGCCCTATGATCAGATACGAAAGATGTTTTGGATTGCTCTAGCAAGGACATATGATGTAAATAATACAGGTTCCTTGACAAAACTTGAGGTTCAATCCATGCTCGAGACAATTGGCTCTACTATCTCTGAATCTACTATTGACAGCTTTTGGATCAAGAGAGGCATGGATCCGAATAAAGAAGATAATAATAAATTGACACTTGATCAGCTTGTGGAAAGTTTAGAGGATCATATGCGATCTGACGATGATGAGATATTTGAAACATCGGTAGTAGTAACACCTGATAGTTATAAACAGGGAATAAAAACAGACGATGATGATGATGATGATGAATTACTAGAAGACATTCAAGCTGGTATTGTAAATACATCTATAGGTATAGAGGAGGAGAAGATAGAAAAAGAAGATGAGGACGAGGACGAGGAAGAATACGAGGAAGATGACGATTATGATGATGAATGGGCACAAAACAATGATTGTGACAATGACGATATCATTGAAGACATGGAAAGAGTAATGACATTAGATGAAGAGGATAATCAATTGGTATATACTATTCCAAATTCAGTTCTATTTGATTATTCTTCTTCTCTGATGCCCTCTATTATGGAACCAAATCTCGACTTGGGTGAAGTTTTAATAAAAGAGGGAGATAAGAACAGAATGTTAAATTCACTTGATTCTACTATACCCAAATCCAATAATAATAAATCATCGGATATTCCTAGTTTACAACAACCATTCTTAGCCAGTTCCACTAATACTCTATCATCCGCTCGTCGACGTAGGGGTACTGAAAAAGTAATTCGACTTAAAGAATGCCCTATCTGTCATCGACCCAACTTGTCGAGAAAAACACAAATGGATATCATTACTCATGTAGCAACATGTGCTGCCAATGATTGGACAACTGTAGATCGATTCTTAATGGGCAATTTTCTGACAGAAGCATATGCACAACGAAGGTAATAATACAGATAATGTATTAGATTTAGTTGAAATTGCTTATCTTTCTTTCTTCTCTCTTTTTCTCTTTTTTTTTTCTTTTTTTTTTTCAATGCATAAATAAAGGTGGTTTGTCAAACTTGTTCGTATAGTAGGTTATGGTAGGTACTCCCTCGGAAAGGTAATATTACAGACATAAATTCAAGTGGATCAGTTTATATTAATAATACCTGTATACAATATATATATATATATATATATATAGGCTAATGCAAATATTATTGTGCAAGATAGACGTACAGGACAATTGATTGAAGAAAAAATGCTTGTCCATGTACGACTGGGTATGCGACTTGTTTATAAGGGAATGAAGACAGGTATTCAATCAAGGGGAGCGCAACGGATCCTAACCAACTTGACCATTCGACAAGGCCGTAATTATGATTCTCCCAACTCAGCAAAGGAAATACCAGCGTTTATTAAATTTCATAATATCCAATTACATGAAGTATGGAAACCTGTCTCTAGCTTTAAAACATTTAATGAATTCTTTTATCGAAAGTTGCGTCCTGGATCAAGACCTGTAGATTCTCCTGATGACCCCACAGTTGCTGTTAGTCCTGCTGATAGTCGTATGACTGCATTTGAATCTGTAACGGAAGCAACACGTTTATGGATTAAAGGACTTGACTTTAGTTTAAAGAAATTGTTAGGTAACAGCAGTTCAAATGCTGAAATCTTTGAAAGAGGCTCACTTGCTATCTTTCGATTGGCCCCTCAAGATTATCATCGATTTCACTCTCCGGTAGATGGCGTGATTACTCGAATCAAACATATTTCTGGGCAATACTATACTGTAAACCCGATGGCTATTAGAACAACGTAAGTTAATGTGTGTGTGTGTGTGTGTGTGTATGTGTTATTTTTATTTAAAACTAATATTGACCATTGTGTAATAAATAGAATTGATGTATTTGGAGAAAATACACGTACAATTATCTGGATGGATTCTGAAGAATTTGGTCAAGTAGCCATTGTTTGTGTAGGAGCTATGTTAGTTGGATCTATTATCATTACAGCTAAAGTAGGCTCAAAACTGAAACGCACTGATGAATTAGGTTATTTTGCTTTTGGTGGTTCTACTTTGATTACTGTCTTTCAAAAAGGGAAAATAAGTTTTGATTCTGATTTATTAGATAATTCAGATAAGGCTTTGGAGACTTTGGTAAGTCTTTTGTCATTCGTATAAAAAATAGCAATCTCTTTTCTCTTCCTCTTGACATTTTAAACAATTGTAGGTTCAAGTTGGTAATCATATAGGTGTACTTCCTTTACAATAAATTATATATTATACCCCCCTTCTCTTATTTTATGTACATGATTTAATATTTATTTTCTTTTATTTACAGAAAAAAAAAATTCTCTTCATTTGTTATGCATATATTATATATTTTGTTTTATTGTTTTATTTTTTTAATCCCTAACCGTAGAGCTTCTTCCTCTTCTTCTTCAGCCTTTTATATATGTATATATATGCATATATATTTTGAAAGGAAAAAATAAATTAGTAAAAAAAAAAAAAAAAAACTTCATGACGTTTGATATGTCAGCTTACAAGCATTTTTTGTTGATCAATAAACCAAGACGGTAAGTGTAGTGGTAAAGTAACAAGATCTAAATCAAATAATTCTATGAATTGCTCATTAACATATCTTGCCTTTGTGCCCGCATAAGCTCGATACTTTTAATAACATATAAGTACTTGAAATACATCATTTAACTGCACTATTTACCTCTGTCACAATAGAGCTAAAATTCCATCCTTCTAGTTTCCTTAAACAACCCACTAATGTGCCAGTTTCATGTATACCCGAACTAGAAATAAAAGACAAAGTTTATTAATAAATAAAAGGAAAAAAAAAAAAAGACATTTACGTGCACATGATCAAAATAGGATGTGTATCAACATCAAGAATAAGTTCTAATCCTTCTTTGATCAATTCCTCTGACACAGGTCTCCATGTTGATGGTTGAGTTGGTTTCCAAGTGGCCATGCCTACATGAACAAGTTTGATGTTTCCCTCTTCAATGAAATTTGTTGTAACTCTATTAGGTAATTCGGGACTAAGCATAACAAGCGTTTTGAAGCCAAACTGCTTTAAAAATGTAAAATGAGATTGTTGTAACATATCTGAGCGATATATTCCAGGTTCAACTATACCAAATTGTTCAGGTGGACATAATAAACTAATATTGTCTGTCCCCATTATAAATGTAAGTAATGAAAAAAATAAAATAAAATAAATGAATAAAAATAAAAAATAATAAAAAAATATTTTTAATAATGTGTCGCCTATTATAAGGTTTTGAGAGGGAATGTAAGCAAACATGATGGATTATATAGCGATTAAAACGAAAATGTTACTCTTTTAGCGCATGTATTTATGCATGTTATTCTTGTTAATAGTAATTTGTAATATATTATTGTAAACATTATATACAAACATATACACATGTAAATATATAAATAGATACATGAATATATTTTTTTGACTGTATTCATATTCATGCTGTAGTCAGCTTCCACGTCAGAATGGTAATCTGCTGTGTTTTAAATACTTCATCACAGACAAAATCAATTTTTTTATTCATTTTTAGTTTTACCATCTACATACATAATATTAAATAATGGTAAAGTAACTAAACTATTGAAAAAAAAAAAGTCATTGTTAATTAGCTATTCAAGGAGAAAAGAAAGAAAAAAAAAACTGAATAATAATATTTATTTTTACTTTGTATAGTCACAGGCAGCAACTCAAACCATCGAGACTAATCATGAAGACATGATTGTATGTATATCTAGAAACGCGTTATTTTTTTTTTATTAATAATTCTAATCTCGAACTCTATTTGCTATTACTAGCATGATGCTCAACTTGACTATTATTCTCGTCGCTTGGCTACAGCTTCATCTGATCATACCATTAAGATTTTTAATGTTGAAGGAGATAATCAGACTTTAAGTCATACCATTACAGAGTAAAAATTATAACAAAATAAAAAGATGAAAAAAAAAAGAACTATGCATTTATATTTTATATTATTACTAGTAATACTGCACCTGTTTGGCAAGTTGCTTGGGCACATCCTAAATTTGGTACCATCTTGGCTTCTTGTGCTTATGATGGCCGTGTGCTTATTTTCAAGGAACAAAATGGAACTTGGACAAAGATTCATGAAAACAACAAACATACTGCTTCAGGTAAACGGATAATATATATATATATATATATATATAACTCAAATGGACATTAAATACTCAAGCATATTATAGTTAATTCTGTTGCATGGGCTCCTCATGAACTTGGTGCCATCTTGGCCTGTGCTTCTTCTGATGGTAAAATTTCCATCCTTGAATATAAAGGTAAGCATATATATTAAAAAGAAGAAGAAGAAAAGAAACAGTTTTAATTAAATGTATTGATTTTATTTTCTTAGATGATGGAAGTTGGGAAACACAGTTGATTGATGCACATGGCATTGGTTGCAATGCAGTTACTTGGGCACCTGCTGCTATTCCTGGTAGTTTAGTTCAAGCCAATAATAGTAATAGCAATATTCACATTGTGAAAAAGATCGTTTCAGCTGGTTGTGATAATTTGATTAAAATTTGGGGATATAAAGAAGAAACAAAAACATGGCAAGAAGAAGAAGCATTAGATGGACACTCAGATTGGGTCCGTGACGTCGCTTGGGCACCTAACGTTGGTCTTCCTAAGAGTTATTTAGCAAGTTGTTCTCAAGATAAATCTGTCATTATTTGGACACAGGAACATCCCAAAGCAGAATGGACACATAAGACCTTGGGTGAAAAATTCCCTGATGTTGTTTGGCGTGTAAGTTGGTCATTGTCTGGTAATGTTTTAGCTGTTTCTTGTGGTGATAATAAAGTTACTTTATGGAAGGAATCATCAAAGGGTGATTGGGAACTTGTTGAAACCCTTGAAGAAAATGCTTAAAAATAAAAAAACCTTTGATGCCACATATTACATAGTGAATATATGGACTTAAGGACTTGTAACATTAAACAGATGACGTAGATTTATTTTAAAACTTGTATTTTTCATATAATTAAAAATAGTCTTCAATATGTGTGTTAAAACCTAAAGAAAAGGTCAATGTTACACCCTACCAAAATGATGTCGTTAGTAAAAATTAAATATCGCATTTTTAAATTATGCTTAAAATGCTACTTCAGACGAATATTCCCGACAAAAAAAAATCAGCAAGTGAAATTGTTAGGCCATCAAAAATAGACAGATAAACTCTTCTCTAGTTAATTCTAGGATCTCCTTCAAGATGGGGGGGGTGTTTAGAGATCCTATTCTGCGGGAAGTTTTTATTTTTATTTTAATTAGAAATACCATCAAAGTCCCCTTTTTTGTACTGTAATCATTAAGCTGAATAAGCATATATTCTCAACAAATAACCTTCTCAAGTATATCCCCCTTTTTTTTTGAAATAATCTAACCTTATCTTAATCAGAATACATTGTGTAGCTACGCTTGAATTTCACTTTTCCTATCATACAAAGTTCTATAAGCCTTCTTCTTCTTCTTCTTTGACTTATTAGAGGTGATATACGTAACAACAGACTCAGCATTACTCTCGCAAGATATACTATGTGTCTATTCTATAGTGAGAACACATATATTTGAAGAAGAGCACGCAACATAGCTCATAAGCTTAGGATGGTCACACGCACACCCATCAACAATATGACTCTGTCCATTGTCATAAAAATAAAAATAGAATACTTATTACAAAATGTAAAATGTATAGAGATGAAAAAAAAAAAAAAAAAAAGCTAAAAAGGGGTTGAAAAAATTTTAGTGCTAGTTTATATAATAATGGATCTGCCTAAGCCCTCCTTGTACGACAGATTTTGTTGTGTTTGAATACGATATCATTACCGGCAAAGATTTTAGGTCAAATTCAACTTTATTTTTTTTTATCTGCATCATTATTTTGGCAGAAGGATGTACTCATATGAAAGCTTTAATTGTTGTATTATGCACTTTTCTTGTAAACAGAAAAAAAAAAGGCACGGTAAGATTATCAAGAATTGTTCTCTGAAATTAAATTTACGGAGTTTTGTCATTTGATTTGATTTGATTTGATGAGCTAATATATAGTAGCTTTAGTTACACTGGTAATGTAATTATTGTTGACTTGCTTTTTTTTTCTTTTTACTGCTACAATAATAATAAATAGGGAATATTGCCATACTTTTTCTTTTGTCTTTTTTTTTCTTTTTTTTTTACATATAAAAGAGAAAAAAAAATGACACAATATAAGATATTAAATCAAAGATCTCGGTCACAAAATGACCTTAGAGGCAGTCTATTGTTCAAGTATAGACTAGCAAAAGGGTTAACGCTAATTAGTTTATTGGCTATTGCTTCTATAACTGGAATGTCGTATTTTTATTCAAGTAAACAATAACAGCAACAACAACAAAAAAAAGTCTTCTCTATAATGCTTTCTAACTATAAATATATATACATATTTATATTATAACCTCTAATTTGAAATAGATACAAGTTCAGTGAGTGGTAGTCAATATAAAAATGAATCTATATCATTAGATCTACAGCATCAAACTTCTTTACCAGAAAAATGTTTTTTACCAAATATAATCAAAATGCCTAAAAGCCCTGATGGCACCTATACACCTCCTTCACCTCATTATACATTAGTTAGAGCAGTTGGATTTGCGACTAATGAAGAATATCAAAACTATTGTCACAAGTACGATGATAAACTTGGTGCATTTACAGATGAGTGGCTATATAATCAACAGGGTGAATGTGGTAATTGGCAGGACGGTTATATCAAATTACACAAGAAAAATATGGCTATTTTAGAGAAATATAAAGACGGAATCTTTCCCGAAGATATTAACGTTGAAGATAGTCCAAAATTCATATCTTATATTTGTAAAGAAGTACCCAAGGATAGTAATCGTGGTTGTGGTGGTCTAGCTGACAGAATGGGTGGTAACTACATACATGTATATATTTTACTTTAATTATTTATTCTCACTATTTTAGGTATGATTTCAACTTTCTTTTACGCACTATTAACTGATCGGGCTTATTTATTAAACTGGGCTGCTATGAATCCTTTACCGTTGGAAGCAATTTGGGAAAGACCTTATATTGACTGGTCACATGATCCTGAGGAAATGGAGGCCTTATTTACAAATGATATCAATCCATTCCTAGGTTATCAAAAAGTGGATCTTTTAAATAAGAAACTGAGAGTCCTTAATAGTATCATGTTCCCTGATGGTGGCAATACAGATTTTAAAGAATTATGGAACGAAACTGTAATGTATAGAGAGACATGAAAGAAAATCATGAAGATTAGCATTCTTATCCTTTTTTTTTTTAAAAAAAAAATAGTATGTTGAGGTCAGATCAAATCGTGGCTATATAATTCGTACCTTTCAACTTCATAAAGCGTATACAAAGATATTAAATGATCTAGGTTTAACAAAATCCAATGCATTTAGATGTCTTACCAACTTTCTTTTTCGACCCACTATTGGCTCTAGAAGATTCCTGAATGCTTACAAAAGTTTATTTGAAATGAAGAGTATACTCAGTATTGGTATTCAGATACGTACAGATGATAATGCAATAGCAAATCCACAGTTTGATGAAAATGGGTTAGAGAAATGGGGCCACTTTTTAAAATGTGCAGGAGAATTAGCTAGCTTTAAAAAAGAAATGAATCACAAACATATTGTTTTCTTTCTTGTAACTGATTCAGCACATTTACGGGATGAATTTGTTTCATTAAATACGAATCGAGAACGTGCTAAAGAATATCTTGGTGAAGATATCGTTGATATCTCGAGCATTGTGATTACGGGTTTACCTATTGAGCATATAGAACCAGAACAGATTGCAAAATATATTGAGGTGAAGGATCCAAAGGAAGTCAATATGGAAAGGATGCGACCTGGTGTTAACAGTGCCTATATGGAAAACTGGTTATTAGCTGAGACACAATATCGTGTCATTAGTATTCAAGGTTATGGTAAGATGGCTGCCTTTTATTCAGGTGATGATAAAACTTCAATTTCTATGCCAAAGGTAAAATAGATGAATGTGATATGTATATTTATATAAATAATCTTATCCTATATTTATATGTGTATAAATATAGCCAAGCCCAAAGTATCCTTTCCCTGTATGCAACACAGATGAAGCATTTACTACCTTTGATTGGCTTAGTACAGTATGGAGTTTAGGTTAAAAGCAAGACATACACTATAATATATATATTTGTATATAAACGGTTTATGTATTAGATAGATAGAAAGGTTTAATGTGCTATCTAAATATAGAAGATGGTGATATATATATATATATATATATAAAGGCTTTTAAATTTTATAATAGTTCTAGTATTCATGAGACATATAGAATCGGACGTTTCCGATTTTAAAGTAATACATGAGATACATTTGCACTTGTTTTAAAATGGAATGGGTGTCTCTTGTCCCCTTTTTCTTTTTTCTTTTCTTTATTCTTTTCTTTTCTTTTTCTTTCAATGACAAAACCTTCTTATTTTAATCAAGAACAAAAACCTACTTTACCCTCCATTATCGATATTCTTTCCTGTAATAACGAACAATCAAAATACGATTGTCTACTTTATGAGTCTGCTTATAAAGATGTAATTTTACAAAAGAAAGATAATAAATTAACAAAAAATATTGATTGTATTTTATTTTATTTTTTTTCCCCTTTTTCAAAGTTACAACATGAGAGCAATAACAAAAGGAGAATATCATGTTTAGATAGCTCTTCTTTTATCAAAGAAAAGAGTGAAATACTAATAAATAATGATCGTACAAAAAGAAAGCAAGTAAGATTTTTTTTTTTTTTTGAATTATTAAACAGACCGTAAGTTTAATTCTATCTAACCATGTATTAAAAAAAAAAAAGGCTGAACAGCAAAAAAGGAAAAAGAGACTTGTAAAACAAAATAAATGTCATTCATGTCAAAGGTAAATACATGTCTTTATTCATGTAAACTTATTCATAAATAATAATTGTAGCACTGAAACACCAGAATGGCGTAAGGGACCTTTAGGTAAAAAAAAAAAAAAAACCGTAAATAATGAAATTATAATATTTAACATCAATTTGTATACAGGACCTCGCACACTGTGTAATGCATGTGGTTTAAGTAAGACGGCAATAGATATGTGTTTATATTTATTTATGCTTACTATATCATTTTCATTGTTTTCTAGTATGGACAAAGCTTTGTAAACAATCTTCAATAGAGGAAAATAAGAAATTAACATCGGCAGTAACAACAACTTCAGCCTCAACATCAACATCGACAAGCCACAATAATAATAATAATAACAAATATAAATTATCATTTTTATTAACATAATAATAAAAAAATAGAGTGTTAAATTTAAACACTTGGATAAGTTGCTTGTACACTACGTTTAATACGTAACATCTCTTTAAATGTATCCTCATTTCCATGTTGAACTTCAAAGTCATGCCATGTTCTCCAGAATCCAGGTTGTTTCTAGAAATAATGGATTATATGAATAAAATATAAAATATAAATATCAATATCTGTACTTACTCTCGGATCGAATAACTGTGATGCATAACCATAAATGCCACGTGCACGGTCAATTTCTCCTAATTTTCTTTCAAGTTCAGCATATCTTAGACACATTACACGTACATCTTTATCTGGTAGAGCTTCAATCGCTCTCTCGTAAATCTCTCGAGATGCCATAATACCAAATGATTCTGTTGCCTTTGCAATATAATATTCAAACATTTCCATACGATCTTCATCTGCAACAGCCTTTGTAGCTCGATCATAGATACGCATTGCATGACGTGCTAAACCATGTTCTTCTTCAAGTTTACCATACATTAAAAATATAGATTTAGAATATTTAGGTGGGCAACCTTCTAATGCTTGTTCAAATAAATCTCTTGCTCTCTCTAGTTTAGTGCCACCCTAAATGACCGAAAAAAAAAATAAAAATAAACATACACATACATATACACATCTTTTATATATATATATATACACGCTAACTTACATATCGTTTCAAGAACTTTTCAAGATAGATATTCCATAACTCAAATGCAATTGGCCAGCCAAACAATTCAATACCACGCTCATATACCTTGAAAGCTTCTTCGAAATATTGATTTTCTTCTAAAAATGTTGCATAATTCACAATTGTTTGAGGATTTGCAATACGAAGATCCATCACTTGATCATAGACCTTCTTTGCACTTTCAATTGTACCTACACTTTCTTCAAGATCAATATAGAAACTCCAAAGTCGAAGACTTTTAAAGACACGAAGCTGTACAGGGATAGATTCATCATGGAAATTAACAAGTCGTGGATTCATTGTAAGGGATTTAGGGATCTGTGTTGCACGTGCCATCACTTCAATAGCTACATCGAAATCATCATGTCTAGTCTCCATTTCTGCATATTCACACCACACTTCAGCTAAATCATTGACAGTTTTATAATTTACTTTTACTGCTTTCTCGAAAATAGCTCGTGCTGATTCTATATCACCTCCGTCTTCATAAAATTTCGCAAATCGTGTCCATAATTCATGAAATTTACCATGAGCCTTTTTAGGATTAATTGTTTGAACTGCTTGTGTATATGTCTCAACAATCTATTCAATACAATTGTCAATATATATGTATATATATATTTTTTTTGTAAGATTTTATCTTTCATTATCTTCACCTACCTTTTCTTTATTACCAGTCCAAAGAGTGACTCTTTGCAACCATTCCATCACGTTATTAGGATTCTGTCTTAGAAGAACATCATTTACTAAAAATGGACGACGATCCATAAGACGTTCAAATCTTAATAAACGAAGATCAAGATCGAGATCTTCTTCTTCATCTTTTTCTCCTGCTTCTTCTCTTTCTTTGGCCATTTCCATTTTAGTTGTAATCATTTCTTCTTCAAATTCAGCATAAGCATCAAAGATAACTGTAAAATCTCTTACTGTCATCACTGTCGTAATACCTTCCTCAAATATATCTCGTGCCTATGTTATTATGTTAACAACAAAGGGGTTTATTTTATTTGATTTGATTTTGTCCTCCCTCTTTACCTTCTCTAATTGTCCCATTTTAATCCAATACATGGCTAAACGGGAATAAAGAATACCCACTTGATCTGTAAATCGTTTAATGCCACTTCGAATGATGGACTCCACTTGAATGCTTTCAATCTTTTCGCAATGATCCACGACTAATTCACATAATTCTTGCCATAACTGATAATGTGATTTACCACGTTGAGATTTGAAATTTTTATCGTTCATGATCGATACCAATTTGACAGCTGCTTCATCATAATGTTCAAGTTTTATCAAACTATCAATATAATTCTCTATATAGCCAGGCTCTAACTAACAAAAAAAAAAAAAAAAAAAAAAAAAAAAACCAGAAATATGACTATGAATATATATACATGTATATGTATATATCGTATATAAAGTGCAATTTATTTACCTTCAAGTAACGTCTTTGAATATGAATAGATGTTTCACCTCCTGCAGCTTTTGCAAATTGTAAATAAAGTTCCCAAACACGCTTATGCTGACTAACAGGTAAAGCACGTAGGGCATTATCGAATGCGCGTCTTGTTCTTGTAATCATGGGTAAAGTAGTTAGCAATGAAAGATAATCAAGCCAAATACGAGGCATCTAAATAAGTAAATAAATATGTATATACATGTATATTTGAATGGAATGAGTTATAAATGAATATTCTGATTTTACCTTATTTAATAGAACAAGAGCACGTTCATATAAAACAATGACATTTTGATAAAGTTGTTGATGTCTAACTGCATTAAGCCCCTTTAATCTATCGCGTCGTATATCTAAATATTGTTTCCATAATTTATAAGATCCCGGTAATTCCTTAAGAGCACGTTCAAAAACAAAACATAATTCATTGAATCCACCCAAGCGTTTATGCTCAATATATTGTAACCAAGGGCGAAGTGAATAGGGATTACGGAGAAGCTCTTCTTCGTATGGTATATCAAGCTCCGTCTAATAATTCAAGAATAAATAAATAAAAAAATAAGTCCTTCATCATGCTAACATTGTTCTATATTACAATTAAATAGTCTCCTTGACTTGTAACCATCTTTTTAAGATCTTTATAAAAGCAACAAAAAAAAAAAAAAAAAAAAAAAAAAAAAAAAAAAAAAACTTTCAAATTATTAAAAAAAAAAAAAAAAAAAAAAAGAACGTCATCACACCACTAACCTATGCTGAGTTTAATAACGGATTATTATGATTGTTATAACAATCTCTTCTCTACTAAACAATATTTCTATTTATTTCTTTATTTTTTTTTTTTATTTATTTATTTGTATTTCATTTCAGACTCCCAAAAACCAACAGTAGGAAAGCCAGAAGCAAATTCTATAACATCCTTTTTCAATGACTGAATAGTTTCAATTTGACTTCCATCACCGATATGATGTTTAAAGTCAATCAATCGTTTTCCTTCCACCTTTGCCCTTTCTTCTTGTGTAATTTGAACAGCTCTATCAATAAAGTCAGCAATCTTTACAAAATCGTCTTCAAGAAGACCACGGCTTGTCATAGCAGGTGTACCCACTCTTAAACCTCCAGGAATAAGAGCGCTCTTATCACCTGGGACAGTATTTTTGTTAGCAGCGATGTTAACAAGTTCAAGAACACGCTCAAGACGAGCACCATCGACGAGTGATTTTGTAGACTTTATGAGATTAATTAATAATAAGTGATTGTCTGTACCTCCAGATACAAGTTCGTAATGAAGTTCTTGAAGACGGTCAGCAAAGGCAGTATTATTTTTAAGTACCTGAGTTTGATATTCTTTAAAGAGTGGAGATTTGACTTGTTTGAGTGCAACAGAAAGAGCAGAGATTGTATGGTTATGTGGACCTCCTTGATGACCTGGAAATACAGATTGATTGATAGGATTTTCTAAATCATAAAAAGTTTCTAATAATAATAATAATAATAAAAAGGAATTAAGTACGTTTCATGTATGTATGTATGCATGCATGCATTTTTCCCTTTGTTTGACTATTTACCCTTTCCTTTCTTGTCTACACTACGAAGACCCTTTCTAAAGAAAATCATAGCCCCACGAGGACCACGTAGAGATTTATGAGTAGTTGTAGTAACGATATCAGCATACTCAAATGGACCAGGTAATACGTTAGCAGCAATTAAACCCGATATATGAGCAATATCAGCCATTAAATAAGCACCACATTGATCAGCAATCTATGATGATACCACACAAAGTAAATACGTATCATTCAAATTATAAAAAAAAAAAAAAATGGAACACACTTATTACCTGTTTCATTCTTGCGTAGTCAATATTACGAGAATAAGCACTTGCACCAGCAACAATCATTTTAGGTCTATAAAGCATAGCATTCTTTTCTAATGCATCATAATCAATACGACCTGTTGTTTCATCTAAACGATAAGGTAATGTCTCGAAATAAGCAGAGACTTGAGAGATTTTTTTATTTGGAATTTGATAACCATGAGATAGACTAGATAAGTTATATAAAAAAAATAGTTAAAGCCTATTGATATAAAATAGTTCAATTATAACTTTACTGTCCACCATGAGGTAAATCAAGACCCATAATGCGTTCATGAGGCTTCAAGAGTGCGCCATAGACATACAAATTAGCAGGTGCACCCGATAAAGGCTGAACATTAACACCCCATTTTTTATTATCAAGATCAAATGCCTCTAAAGCTCTCTTACGACACAAATTTTCTGACATGTCAATAAATTCATTACCACCATAATATCTGTTCCCCCAATAAACACACACACACACAATACAAGTAAATATCGGTAAATATCAATAAATAAACAAATACATTTGCTATTCACCTTGCACCTGGATATCCTTCAGAATATTTATTTTGCATAACGCTACCGAGAGCATCCATGACAGCTCGAGAAGTAAAGTTCTTTTTTTAAAAAAGAAAAAAGAAATAGACATTAGTATCTTTTTCCTTCTTCTTCTTCTTCTTAGTCAATCATTATTTATTTACCTCGGATGGAATAAGATCAATACTTTCTTGTTGTCTTTTCTTTTCCCTTTCAATGATATCAAACATTTCAGGATCCATTTTTTCAAGTCTTTCATTTAGAAACTTGAAATAATAATAATAAATTAACCATTTTTAATGACTATTTATTTATTTATTTATTTATTTATTTATTTATATATTTTACCTCTTGTTGTCCAGCAGGAAATACATATCCACGCTATAAACATGTTTTATATAATCAGCAAATACATACATATACATATACTTTTATTATAACGTATATGAAATACCTTTGTCTGCGTAATAACTGGTCTAGTCATCATACGCATAGACATGGCTGCATTAGGTTTAAATTTAGTAAATGATCGAAGCATGGCGTGTATTTTTTTTTTCTTTCTTGTTAATGTATAATGGAAGAAAATAAAATAGTATATATTAATATAAATATTTTTTTTTGTATAAATATTTATTATAAAAGTAACTTTGTGGAGTAAGAAATGTCTAAAAGAAGGAATGATTCTTCCACCGAGTCAATCCACCGCGTCAGGAAAAAAAAAAAAAAAAAAAAAATTAAGCATACAAATTTAGTAAATCCCTTCTGTAAGACTTTTATGAATCATCATTATTTACATCGTTACTGCTTATTTATTTATGAATCAAAAAAGGCTTTTATGTCGCATGGATTCTATCTTCCTTCTTTTATTTTGAAAATCCATGTACTGAAAGTAAGGCAGAAAATTAAAAAAAATAAAAATAAACATATTAGGCTTGTTCAGCTGCTAAATATCCTCGATTCTTTAAATCTGAATAATATTCTATTAAAGAAAAAAAAAAAAAAAAGACAGATTAATAAACAGTTATCATACATTTTACATCATTATATACATACTGATATCTTCTTTTCTTAGTGGAGCAGCTAATTTAGGCATTTGAACAAACTTTTCAGGATGAATAAGTGCTCTTAATCCGAGTGAATTATAGTAACGTGTTGTAATCTTGCCACCTGATTTTTCAATGGCTTCAATTGCCTTTTGTGATGCCCTCGAAACTTCGATTGTAATAGGTGTTTTAAAAGTATCTGCTCCCTAAATAGATAAATATGAATATACATTATTTTTGGTTTTTACTTTTAAACTTGAAAATCTAATTAGCTTACAACACTTAATAATTTGACACCATCTTCAATTTTATGTATACATCGGCTGTCTAATAAATGTTTCATTGTAATGGGTTGCGAAGCATCAAGACGACCTGTTTTAATCCAATGTTGAAGTTTATCCAAGTTTAATTCTTGATATTCTTTACCATGACTAATAATAATAATAATAATAATACATTTAATTTTCTGTCGTGTAATATATGGTAATCTCATTCCTACATGTTATTGAAACCACGTTTAGGTAAGCGTCTAACAAGTGGTGTTTGACCTCCTTCAAACCAAGGCACGGGTCGTCCATTACCAGCTCGTGCTTTTTGTCCTTTATGACCACGACCTGCTGTTTTACCTTTACCAGATCCAGGACCACGACCTACACGAATACGCTTATATATATATATATATAAAAAAGGAAAAAAAAAGAGAGAAGGTGAGAGTAAGTGAATACACAATGTTAGGAATTTTGATTAAAGAGAATGAAATGTGGGGGGGGAAAGAACTTACTTGACTAACAGCTCCAGGATTATCAGACAAATTACCAAGATGAACAGGAGTCTTGGGTGATTGAACATTTACATGGGTTGAGAACGTACGACTTGTTTTTATAGAACAATTTTTAGTTGTAGTAAAAATGGACCGAAACATACTTGGAGAGGGAGAAAAAAAAAAAAAAGAATCTTTCAAGGGGCTGAACCGATAGTAAAGAAGAAAGTGGGGGGTGGGTGGTATTATAAAATAACCCAGCAGTCTTCTTGATTTTATTTTTAAATATCCGCTTTATTATTATTATTATTTTATTGTTTTCTATTTATGCTTGAAATGAGGATAATAAATTATGAAGGAAGATCAAAAAATATCAGAGTTTCTCTCAGTTGATGAACAGCCAGGTTCATTATTATTAGTCATAGTATCGTGTGTTAATAAAGCAGTAGCTGATAAATGATTATCTTTACTCTCGGCTGTCAATAATGGATGATGGCTATTACTACTTTTCCTTTGAAATAGATGATATGTACTAGTAGGTAATAAACACGTGATTCGCTTAACCATCCATAATGATATATTAAAGGGTAGAAGAAAGATACTGACGATAATGCCATGTTGCTGCATCTTTTGATCCTGTTCGATTTGATAACAAATATAGGCATCAAACTCGTGCATCCTTCTATCAAGCACAGTAAAATTTCTATCCGCCCAATTCTTTATGGCCGAAACTCTTCTGTCAAATCTTTGAAATGTTTTATCAAGTTCCTCTGAATCTAGTGTCGCTTTTGATAGCATGTGCGATGAATATTGATGTTGAAGTCGTTCAATTTCCTTTTCTAGTTTCTGAATTCTATTTTCAAGGGTAGTCATTGTGTCCAAACTAGTTTCATTCAATAAAAGCGAAGGATCTGTATGTAAATCTAAAGTGCGTTCTTGTAAGAGATGAAGGAGATGTGATAAAGGTTTAATAGAGGCGGCCAAGATAAAGACAGTGATATTAAAGGTGCTAATATAATGTTCTACATTACTAACTAAATAACGACTGTATTGTAATGTAAATCCCGCAACGAAAGGTGAAAGTGTCACCCACAAAAGCCCCGCTAATTCATGTCGACGTAATTCGTCCATCATCCTATCTTTGCATCCCTGTTGCTGATATTGTGTATTATCATCATCAAAAGAAGAAAGACCGGCTTTCTTGGATGAATTTTGATGGATCATTCTCTTTCGATGTATATTTTCATAATAAGACCAAGGCACTAATTATGTATAAGAATAGTTAGTTGGGATTTTCAATATCAAATTTATTGGTCTTTGATAGACTCTACCTGTCATCCATTTATACACATAATATAATATTAGTAAAAGCATAATAAAATCACTCCACGTCTCATTATTTCCAGCGAAAAAGGCGCCAATCGTTGGAATAAGAGCTATCATAATTGGCCACGAAACAGCTGTAGGATTTGAAAACGAGGATTCATTCTTATTCATTTTTCTTTTATTGTTTTTTGCTTTATGTTTTTTAAATATATTATCATTCTCTAAAAATGACATTATATACATATAAATATATTTTTTATTAATATTTATAAAAAGAAAAAATATGAATAATTATCTATTTAAGAATAGAAAAAAGAAAATTATTATTTATGCATCAAAAAAAAAAAAAAAAAAAAAAAAAAAAACTAGTCATACTACAACTGTTCACAGCAGGGTTTCAATGTTTGAAACAAAGCGAGCATTTGGGTCATTTTATTTTTCTAATATACTAAAGTCACAATAGAAATAATGCTTTCTAATAATTGAATATAAAATTTATTCCCTTTTTTTTTTCTTAAAAAAGAGTAGGGGATATAGCCCGAATATAATATACTGTTTTATCACAAGCATATTATTATCGTTGTATTTGATTACTAGAATTTGTTAAACATAATAATTTAAACTCCGATGATAATACATCATTGTAAGGTTTTATTATTGTTGCTGCTGTTGTTGTTATTGCAAGTCATTATACCTTTCAAATACAACTGAAAAAGGAAAAATCAAAATTATTCTTCTTTTTTTTTTTTCTCTCTCTCTTTTTTTTTTTCTTTTATATATATTTATACATGTTCAATAAATGGATAGTGAAATTTCAATATCTAAAGTAAAATCAACTTTTAAACAACTTGACTTGTCATCAAAAGGTCGTAATTCTAATCCATATGATTCAGTATTCGTGGCCAATGATAATAGTAGTCATGTCGACTACTTATTAGAAGCAGACATGAGTGATTCTTCTCTCTTTAATAACAATAATTCCAAGTTGGGTTTCTATAAGCAACCACTTCGAAAACAAAGATCAACATCCTCCATGTTAGAATCACCTACAGGTCATCCATTAGGTATTTCTGCCTCTCATCCCGACTTGATGGCAAAAGATGATCTTCATATTATATCACAACTATCTCGTATACCTACACCACCACCTATACATAGGTCTTCTTCTACAGGCTTAGACATTACAGATAATAATGACGAAAAATACTTGACTTTAGATCCTGTTGACTTGGCTAGTTTTAGAAAATGGGTCATTGGTTTTTGTATAGTTAATTTTGATTTAGAGATTGGTCAAGGTAATGTATATGAAATGCACTCCTTAATATATTATATATATGTATATATACATGTATATACTTATTTAGATCTCTCTTCCTCCTTATATATATTTATATATATAAACAAAAGCTTTGGATTATGCATATCCACCAATGGATTTGACACTAGCAGAACAAAAGAATATGTAATGTATAGGATTTATAATCTTGAATTACAATCTATCTAACTTGCTTATTTAGTTGCTTTTCTGCATTTCCAGATTCTAACGTATTCGAGGTGGGTGATCAAGTGTTTAATATTCGTATTAAAGCTAGCTCAAGCAAATTTGCTGTTTCGGGTAATGAAGAAAACATTATTCCGAATAAAATGTATACATTTATTTATATATATTCGTATATAGGTCCAACTGCAGATGCAGGATTCCTTTATGGTTATGTATTTTTTAGACAAAAGAAGGATTCAACAATTCGACGAGGTTATTTCCAAGTAAGCCTACAGATTAAATAAACAAATATATACATACATATACACACACACACACATATATATACATACATATTCGATAGTGTGAAACTTTATTAAAATGAATTTATACATAGAAATCATTAGTTTTGTTATCACAATATCCTTATGTAGGATTATTTTCAAGGATAGTGTCTATATTAGGTCCAGCTTATTTTGATACTGGTCAACCTATGTTGGAAGCAGCTTGTATGAATATAGTACATTGGTAAGACAACGAAAAAAAATAAATAAATAAATAAATATATACATGTAAATACATAATCTTGATTATTTTTTTTTTATTATAGGCCTTCTCCAGAAGATGGTAAAGTGCTTGATTTGCCTTTTCTTGGACGACTATTACAAGTTGAATTACCTACACCATTTAAACCACAATTATTAGAAACAACACCTTTTGATATGAATAAACTAAAACCAGATATCCAGGTAAGTGAATTATACAAATGTCAATCTAATCAGGTATTTTTAAGTGACTCTCTCTTTTTTTTTTTTTTTTTTTTTTTTTTTTTTTTTTTTTTTTTTTTTTTTTTTTTTTTTTTTTTTGTCTAGATTATGGCAGCACTTCCAATAGGAAGCTTATACCATCATTTCAAAGATATATTAAAAGATTTATGGTTGTTATGGGAACTTATGCTATTAGCTGAACCTATCGTTGTTATGGCACCTGATCCAGGAGTTTGTAGTGAAGCAGTGGTTGCCTTAGTAGATATTATTAATCCTGTAACTTTGTATATGTTTATATAAAAAAAAAATATCAGCATAAATACTTACAACAAGTATAATAGATACCTTACTGTGGTGACTATAGACCTTATTTTACTATCCAAGATTCAGATTTCAAAAGCTTTGTTACAAAGAATAAGGTAAAAAAGAAAAAGGAGAGATATAAAATAAAGTAATTTACTTTTCTCTTTTATAAAAATAAAGCCATTATCTAGTTTAGTAATAGGTGTAACTAATCCTTACTTTAACACTGCCGTTCAACATTGGCCAAATATTGTTCGAGTGGGCAAACAACAACTGAGGTATATAGTGACAGGATATTATTGAAAAGTAAGGAGAGCTTATTACTAATCACATTCATATAATAGAAAACCTGATGGTACAATTATACATTCAGGAATATCAAAAGTAAAACATAATAGTAAATCAAATGTAATGCTTAATTTTATACAAGTAAGGGAAAAAAAAAGGAAAGAAAGGAAAAAAAATCGTTCCTTTTATTAAATACGGTTTCAATTATATTAGGGAGTAACATCAAAACGTAAATCAGTGATATCTAAGGATAGAGAATTAATTAAAATGTTAACTGAAGCAACTGTCAGAGGATATCCACCAGGTAAAGTAATTATAAATAAATGAAAAAAAAAAAAAAAAAAAAAAAAAAAAAAAAAAAAAAAAAAACGTCAGTCAATTAACACTTATTTCATAGATTGGGTTTTAAATAATATTCTACGAAGATATTTTGTTGATTTAACAGAGAAATTTCTTGTGCCATTAAATAGATACTTTAGTACATTGATACCTGTCAACATGTAAAGTAGATCAAATAGATGCATGTAACGTAGAGTCTTATTTTTCCTTTTATATTTATATATACATGTGTATATATATTTCTATATGTAAAAAAAAAAAGTACGAATAGAGATATACCAAGATTAAAGCCCTTTCAAACAGATCAGTTTATGAAATCCTTAAAAGAACATGGCCCACAACTTCCTTTCAAATCAACATTTAAAACACGTACATCTACCACAGATCCTACTAAGGAATTATATTCACAGTTTTTGAAATGTGGTAATTTTGCAACTTGGCTTCAACAACGTACAACAAGAGCAGAGGCAGAGATAAAGAAACGAAGGGAAAATTACACTTAATCATTTATAGTAGGGAGACTAATAGATAGAGTTAAATTGTAAATATGTGCATAAATAGTATGATGATGTTTTAATAGAGCTACCATGACAATAAAAAGTTCATTACTAATACCGTTACACAGATTCATCAGTTGAATCTACTTTTCTTTTCTTTTCTTTTCTTTTCTTTTCTTTTTTTTTTTTTTTTTTGAAAAATGCAATTGCTTTTTTGTATTATAAGGAAATAATAATAAAAAATTTTTTATTTTTTATTTTTCATTTTAGTTTATTTTATTCTATTCTATTCTATTTTTCTTTTTCAACAAAATGAAGGTGATTCGTGTTAGTGAAAGTGAAAACTTTGAAACTGAAGTAAAGAAAGCAGTTGAGACAGGCAATCCTGTCTTTGTTCTCTTTTATGGTAATGAGCTTCCAGAAACTTCAGAGTCATGGTGTCCTGATTGTGTTATTGCTGATCCTCTCATTCGTAAATCTGTAATGGCCGTAAAAGATAGTATTCTTGTTGAAGCCCCAGTTGGTTATCGTAATGATTGGAAGGGTAACACTAGCCATCCCTATCGAGTTCGTTATCAAGTCCCTGCTATTCCTACTTTATATAAATGGACTATGGTAGGTTTAATATATACAAAAATATACATATATTTATATATATAATATCGCCAGAGGTAGACTTATTTATTTCTCTATTAACATTATTATTAGAATGGACCTGGTGACATGTTGGTTGAAAATGATTGTGCTGATGTTACAAAACTTGCTCAATTCTGTGGAAATTAATAAAATAGTATGTGTAGGCCATTGCTTTTATCTGATAAGATCAACAACAACAAAAAAAAAAAAAAAAATGTTCAGGTCACGCGATAAAAATTAGCTTTTTATTGTTGCGCGGTGTCCTGGACAGCTTTTTTTTTTTTTTTTTTTTTTGAAACCATTATTGTTGTTTATTATCATACATAATAGAAGAAATAAACAATAGAAAAAAGATGTTCTATTGTTCAGTCATTTATAATATACTATTTAACGTTATGTATAATTATGGCAGTTACTAGTCATTCTTTTCCTATTTTATTGTAAATAAAAAGTAAAAAAGTAAAAAAAAAAAAAAGGGGGCGCCATCTAAATTCTATAGGTAATAGTTTAAATGTGTGTATTTGTGTAAAAAAATGTAAAGGTTTAGTATAAAGATTCTCAGTTAATTATTATTAAAAAGCGCTATAAAAAAAAAAGGAAAATTTTATTTTTTATTTTTTATTTTTTTTTTTTTTTCTTTCTTTATTAATCGAAAAATGTTCTCCATTACTTCGCGTAAGATTTACAATTAGAAAAAAAAAAAGATCTAAATACAGTAAGAACTTATATTTATTAAAAAATGGTAGTCTTCTTTTGGATTGGCGTATTGGCCATTGTTCCTTATCTTCTTTTAGTTGCCTATGGTGCTTATGGCTGTCCTGAACAAAATTTAAAACTTAAATATAACGCCAAGTGGTAATATTCATATTATTATTATTATTATTATTATAAACATTCTATTTATACTTATTATTGTTTAGGGCCTTGGTCACAGGTGGCTCTTCTGGTATTGGTGCTGCTATTGTTCGTAAGTTTGCTAGCCAAGGTCTGAATGTGGTCGTTGTAGCTCTTGATGACGCAGTTTTCAGTAAATTTAAAGAAACTATCCAAAAGGAATTTCCTAATGTTGAGTTCCGTTTTGTTGGCTGTGACCTTTCTGAAGCGACTGGCGAAAGTTATTTAGCTGCTGTCAAGGAAGCCACATCTGATATTGATGTACAAATTTTGTGTAATAATGCTGGCTATATTACAACAGGCGGTTATGCTGATGTCCCTATGAAGCGTGAACTCTCTAATTTCCATACCAACGTTACCTCTGGTCTTGTCTTGACTCATCATTTTGTTGACGAAATGTTAAATAAGGGTCTTCGAGGTCTTGTTACTTTTACTTCTTCTAGTGCTGGTTTTATCCCTAATCCCATGTCTGCCTTATACTGTAAGTTTAAAAAACAAATAATATTCTAATAATAATAATAATTGACTCTTATTTAGCTTCCTCAAAGGTTTTCTTAACTACATTTGCTGCTTCCCTTTCTGCTGAATTGGCTGAAGCTAAAATTGATGTTCTTGTTGTGGTAAAGTTAAACGTATTTCATTAAAAAGTTAGTTAGAATTTAGTATATTCATTTCTATCTCTCTCTCTCTCTCTTCTAGCATCCTTCTCCTATTGATTCTAACTTTTATAGCAATGCTGGTAAAATGTCCGCTCTTACATCAGCCCAAAAACTTTCTTCTCCACCTTCTGTTATTGCTGATACCATTTGTCGTAATGCTGGTAAGATTGTTGTTTCTGATCAAGGACCTATTACTGTTATTATGAAGATTATGATGACAAAGGTAATGGACTGGAATGTCTTTGCTGAGATTATGAAGTTGGGTCTTCGTTTTAATGGTGACTATAAGGCTATGAAGGTTGCTCGTCCCATTAAGAAAGATAACTAAGGTACATTTTTTTTTATTTAAAAGAAAGAATAAAGGAGTTCTATCATATATACATGTAGATAAAGAAAAGGAGGGATATAGACACATATATCTATGTACAGTCTTCTATTTCAACAGCTCTGCTGGTTATTATTATTATTATTTTTTCCCTGATTGTGCATTTACCTTTCTTATTCGAATTGTATGTCTTTAATAGTTAACAGCTGTTTCTCGAATTCAGTTTTTAGATTTACTTTGAGTTTTGGTGACTTGCATAAAACTTAACTCCCTCACAAAAATTAGACTTACATGTTGTGAGCATAACAGACTCACTTTTAAATAGTGAAAGAGGGCTTATTCGTCTATCGAAAAAGCTTTATTTCGTTGTAATAATCAAATAGGATGAATTACTTTATTTTATTTAGATTAAAATAATTGTTAGTGTTTCAAGCTCGAAGTACATGTTATAAATTAAATCCAGAAAAAAAAAAAAAAAAAAAAAAAAAAAAAAAAAAAAAAAAAAGCTTATTGAAAAGTAACTGTTGGTGCAGCAAAGTTTAACTTTTCCACTATTTATTTAATTTTTTTTTTTTTTTGCTTTTTTTTTTATACAAATCTGCTAATTGAAGATGGAGATGCTGTACATGCAGATATGTTATATATACATATACATACACATATACATATACATACACATACACACACACATACACACACACATATATATATATAAATGAGAGTCGTGATATAACTGTTTAATTATTTACAAAAGGATGGTTTAAAAGTTCTGTAAGTGGAGGTCGTAAATCAGGATTACGATTTAGACAATTTTTTAGTAGTTGAATAAGGGTTGAAGGAAGTTTTATCTGGCGTTCAACAGAGCTTGTTTTGTCAAGTTTTTCTATTACAAATTCCGGAAATTTAATTTCATAAGTTGGGTCCCTTATAGAAAGGATCTTTTGTGCAAACTGAAGATCATAAAATGGTGTTTTCCCATATACCATCTGATAAAGAATACAGCCTAAAGACCAGACATCACTTGGTCTACCTAATTTTACTAAACTCTTCCTTCCTACTCTACCTTCATTTGAGTCAGAAAGTGCTTCCGGTGACATGTAATTAATTGTGCCTACCTACTTGAAGAATGAATAGTTTGTATTTAATTATATTAAATACTTACTTGATTATCACGGTGAATATTTGTAGTATCATCAGACATAACCTTTGCAATGCCAAAATCAATCAACTTTAACCATCCTTTGACTACAACAAAATTTGCTGGTTTTAAGTCTGAATGAACAACGTTCTTATTATGCATGGCATAAACACATTCTAACATCTAAAATATAAGTATACGTACAGTTAAAAAAAAAAAAAAAAAAAAAAAAAAAAAAAAAAAAAGAAAAGAAAAGAATAACCTATTTTACCTGCTGCCAATAAAATCTTATAAAATTAAGGTCCCATTTTGTTATCGCCTGTTTTTGAATTAAACGAGCCAAATCAACTTCACCGAATTCCATAATTAAATAAATGACATTTTCAGTTATACAAAAATCTAATAGAGAAACAATCCTTTCTTCTCTTTTTAATATGTGTAATATATTAATTTCATCTATCACATTTTCTCTATCTTCTTCCTTTTTCACTTCGATCCATTTTAGTGCATAAATATGCGAATACGTATGTGATACTACTTGAAAGACATGTCCTGAACTTCCTTTTCCAATATCCTTTAAAATAGTATAATAATGATTATTTATCTAGATAATAAAGATCAGTAATATGTATATATGTATGTATGTATGTATATAAGATACTTTACAATCACCTGTTCCCCTATACGTGGTGGTGTAGGTGTTCCTGACACTTGAAATTGTCTATCTTCTTGCTGTGAAAATAGAGGAGGAGGGGGAGGAGGGGGAAAGTCATTAGAGATGCGTTGATTATTTTTGGTTATAGTAGTATTTGGTATAGCGAAGTTATGATTATCTCTTCTTTTATTCCTTGTTGATGTTAAATGTGTAGGCGTAGGAGTAGGCGTAGATGTAGTAGAAAATGAAAATGAAAAAGAAGAAGAAGATGGAAGTTGCCTTGGGGATGCAGGAGTAGCGTTAGAAGATTGATAAGATTGTTGTATTGCATCGATATAATCTGGTTTTCGATTTTCGCGTATAATAGGTGAATATTTCTAACAATTGAAATAAATAAATAATGTAGTCCAACTTCTTGATTTCTTTTTTTTTTTTGTCTTACCTTTGTCGCTGCATTATCCATTCCAATTTTTAAGGCAGAAACATTATGTTCAAGTGAATCAAAGGTGCTTTCTCTTTTATATTGAAATAAGCCTAAAATAAATAATAATAAATATCCAAATAGAATACAGCTAGGATTGCTTTAAATATACCTTCATTACTGCTACCTGTAGAAGCAGAAGATCTAGCATCAGTAGGTGTAGATATCATACTTATAGTAGGCGTACTATAGCCAAATGGTGGTGATGATTTTACTAAAGGCGAAGATCGAATATGAATTGAAGAAGGGCTTGGAGAAGAATCCATTAACTTTCTTTTTACATTTCTGCTTGTACCACTACTAGAACTATTTATAAGGTTAATATTTATACCATTTTTTTATGTATACACATATATATTTTACGTTGATAGTCTTCTTAAAGGTGATTTCTATAAAATTTTTGTCACATTAAAAAACCTTCATGTAAATAAAAAAAAAAAAATATAAATATTTATATATTATTTCTTACATAACTATTTCTTCTTTCTAATGAATCTTCATCCATTTTTAAAGGTGAAAATTGATCCAATTTTAAAGCTGAACTATCTCTTTTATAACTACGATTACTACTAAAACTACTAGTTGTTTTTTCAGAACTCAATTTTAAATCTTCATCGTCTTCTTGATTAAAATAACTAGGTGTACTCTATAAACTCTGTAAGCGTTTTTTTTTTTTTTTTTTCGTTCACACAAATTTTATCTAATCAATACCTTATGTTCAAAGTTTATATCGTCTTCTTCTGCATCGGATTCATTTAATAAATCCATTACTTCAAGTGTTGTTGGTTTAAAAATATTTAAACGTTCAAATTCTATATTATTGAATTCACCAGCATTACTGTTATTGTCGTTATTGTTATCATCTTGGTTTTGTTGAACAAATAATTCATAAGGAAAAGATGGTTGATTGTCCATTAACTATATTATTATTGATTTAGGGGTATACACTTGATTACGTTAAATTATATAAAATGGGAGTATATATAAAAATGAAAAAGAAAAATGGAGCTTTTTTTTTAAAAAAAAAAAAAAAAAAAAAAAAAAAAAAAAAAAAAAAAAAGGACTAGGCAATGACAAAAAAAGAAAAAAACATTTTTTTTTCCAGTTGATTATCGACATTTTAAATTCCGCTCTTTGAACCAGTGATAAAGCTCCAAAAAAAAACATAATTGCTTAATTGTTGTGTTATGACGAGATTTGTCTTTTTTTTTTCTTTTTTTTTACTCCTTAAAATAGGGTGTGATTAGGGGATATTTTATTACTATGCATATCATTGCATAATATACATTTTATTGATATTCTATCACTTTAAAAGGTTTTCCAGTCTTATCTAAGAGGTCATTCCAGTAAACATCAATATCAAATTCAAAGTTATAATGACCGCCTAAACTAACTTCCATTTGATCCAAAGATATATAATCCTTCATATTAATTTGATCAGTATTTGTATTCTGTTTAGTGTCATCTGGATTAATAAACTTGATCTTATTTCTAGTGACAGGATCCATAAAGGGGGCAATTAATTTAAATGTAGTAAAGAAGAACCATGGAGCTACAAAAGAAAAAAAAACGTCAAAAAAGACCATGATTCTTTTTTGTATGTGTTACCGTATCATATAGATGATCATAGGAGTTATGTCATTACCATTGACTAAAAATGCAATACCAAGTCTTTCAGGATAATGATTTCCTAAAATATCCAAGAATTTTTTACATGTACTAACACTTGCATTATTGGCAGCTGTAGAATCTTTAAAATCTACTACAATTGAAATTTTTTCTACTTGAGGAGGCATTAAACGAATACCTCTTTCTAAACAAAATACAATATGTTTCACTTGTCTATCTGAATCCTTTGAGTTTTCATAACGAGGCTTCATGATCCAAAGAGGACGTCCCATTCTGTCAAAGCCACTATAATACATTTTACCTGTTTCAGCCTAATTTTGTAATTATTCATTAAATGAAATATAAATAAATAGATATATACATGTATTTATACATTACATACAAATACACATACGCTACATCTATTTATTTACCTCAATACGAACAGAATCTGCATCTACTTTATCTGGTTTGTATTCTCTTCTCCATTTGACTGTATTTTCCAACATAGTTTTAGCTGTCTATAATTTAAATTTTAAACAATCTATCTTTTATTTTATTTTTTACTCCTTTTTTTAGTGTTTTTTTTTTACTTCATAATTCCATTTTCTAGCTCTCATATATCTATGTACGGTAGCTTCTGTCAAAAAACCTTTTTCACTTGGATAATAAGGGTCCTCTTTATCAATCATAATAGATTCCATATAAGTCATTAAATCCTTTATTTTCTTCTTTTTCTCATCGTCAAGGGGAGGGTTCAAAATTGGGTCATATTCTTTAGGCGCCGTAAGGATCGCGCTATGCGTAATTGGTCCATAATCAATTGAAGGTTCTGCGGATTTTGTACTATTTGCTGTAGAAGCAGATCTAAATCTAGTAAATACATTCATTATATATTATAAAGGAAAAAAAAAAAAAAAAAAAAAAAAAAAAAAAAAAAAAAAAAAAAAAGAAAAGAAAGTTAAAAGAATAATTCACCTTTATTTTTTTTTCTTGAAAAAAAAAAAGTCGTGTATCTTTTTTATTACTTTTGTTATTCAGTGACGCCTTTTTACTAATTTTAGAAATTAAAATAGTTCGAAAACGGGACGTAATGCAGCCTTTTTTTTTTTAATAAATTAAAGTAGAATAAGGCGCGTACTTCATTATTGAGATTATTGTTCATTGTTTGACCTTTTTTTTTTATTGTCTTTGTATAAAAGAAAAAAAAAGGCAAAAAGAATTCTTCTATCTTTTTATGCCAAGTTTATTCAATTCTTTTAATCAATAAATTTAATAGAAATACAACATTCATACAATATTTATTTATCTAATAAAGCAATGAGTTATATTCCTTTGGGTGACTTATAAACATGTAAGGATATTTTTTAATTTATGAATAAAAAATTGCTTGTGTGGTGTATGTATCATGGTTATTCTGATTATAACAATGAAAGTTAAAAATATGATCATGTCCTTAACTTTTGGCATATATTTATAATATGTATTTTATAGCAATTTTTTTTATGAAAATGAACAAGGGCACGTTGTTGATGAGAAGCTGTTCGCTATTGAAACAATAAGTTCTCGTACTCAGTTCCTAATGTATAAACCTTCGGAAAAGACCTAACCCTGTAATTCATCCAGTAATGGATAAGAGGAGTAGTGAAGATATTGATATGGAGCTATGCAATAAACGACGCTGTACGGTTTACTCTGATGAAGACAAGACTAGATTTTTTTGCATTTATTTTTCAACAAATGCTTGAAAGCTTCTGCTGCTGCTGCAAGGCAATTAGATATTCATATCCGAGCAGTACAGAGATGGGTCAAACGTTATTACGAGGACCCAATAGACAGATATTATAGGATAATCTGTGAGGTACTTGGTTGATTTATCAGTTGATGTTTATATTCCCAATAGATTCCTCTAGATTTACTCAGTGAATGAAACTAGTGTTTCATTCGATAAAGCTCGGCTGTCAAAATATAAATACAAATAGTCCTTGTCTCAATAAAAACAATAGGTTTAAAGTTGAAGGTTCTTTAACCGTCAGCAAGTCTGATTATAGAATTGTTTTTATTGTTTTTGTTTTTTATATGTATTTATATATATTTTTTTTTATTTTAAGTTATACTCATTGCTTACGCTCTGAACATCACATACGCCCTTCCTCCTTTTGTTAAAGCACGGACTAAAAAAATATGCATGGTATTGAAAGATGAAGACTGCCAAACAAACGTATTTTTTATTTTGATCATTGAACAAGACTAAGGCGACAATTGAATTTTTCAGCATCGTTTCTCTCCAATAGTTGGTGTTGAGTCAGGATTTCAATTGATTTACCATGGTCAATGGCAATTTCTTTGATATTGGGGTATGTGTCGAGAAATTTTCGAATGTCATTCGGAGATGTGGAAAGGCCAGCATAGTCAATAATAGCCAGACGTATATGTTTTTGAGTGTAACGGATGCGCTTCGTCAAATCTGTAATGCCACCATTGCAACATTTGATGACTGGAAACAAGTGATCTGATATAGGGGAATCATGTTCCAGAATCGGTTCTTTAGCAAAGCAGCACGGACTGATATACACTTCCTCACACTTCATTCAAAAATACAGCTTGTCAACCATGAGTTGCAGAAGTCGCGTTTTCGATGCATGATTTTCTTTGGTTGGAGATTTCCTGGCATAACCAATAGTGATAAAATCAACCTCGTTCTTGAGATGGTCCCAATGTGCTGAAATTGAATCTGTCAATTCGACCATAAATTCCCTCATCTCCCTGCATACAATCCACAAATGTCAACCGTATTTCGTTTGACCACTTGTTGTCTTTCTTTTGTGTGTTCCCCAGATATTTGATTGACCAACCCAGTATTGTAGTCGGTCTATCGTACAGTATTGCTGAAGATTTGGGACGAATTCTTCCATCAATCCGTATTGGGTGTTTTGAGTGCAAAAGATAAGGAAGGGGAAAACAGAAAGAAAAAAAATACAAAAATTGTACCACGAAAAATAATATGAAAAAATGATAAGGGCTATTAATATAAATGTATATTTTTTTTTTTTTTTACAAAATAAGTGATATTAATAGGAGTATGATTTGCTATAATAAAGTATTATGTGTAAATATTGTCAGTGTAAATATCGTCTCCGAATAATTCTACATGCAGTGTGCATATTTCTCCCTGAGCTGTCGCTGTTACTGAAAATATACCCAATCATTATTTCTGGGGTAAGCAACGCGTCAATATTGATTCACAGTGAATATTCCGGCTATAACAATAATACCAGTTATTTATAAGCTACTGTTATTATTATCCTATAAGATATTATTACATAACAATATTCATCTTTATAGCTATCTATATATAATATGTATGACTTATATTAATAATTATGTAATTGAATATAACAGTCATAATCCTATTATTACATACATAATACAATGTATATACTTATTATGAAAGCTCGAATGCTCTAACAACGACTATTATTAAAACTGAATGCAGAATGAATGTGATGCTGTAAAGTACAATATGCTAGTTTTATTTGAATAACCTCTACATTACGTAATAAATGATGGTTTATTTCTATTAACTTAGTTGTAAAGACGACTACAGTCATAACACTGGCTTTAAAAAAAAAAAAAAAAAAAAAAAAAAAAGGTACGAATAGGCACACTAAAATGATAATAAGAAAAAGATAGTTTAATTATTTTCAAGTCACAATTAGGCTCAGTCAATAGACATTGGTCATGCCCCCCATCACTTTGATTAAACAAAAAAATGATAGGAGTTTTAAACTGATCACATACACACCCTTCCCCCAGTTTTGTTTTGATTTATTTCTTTTTTTTTTTTTTTCAACCCCTCTCTCCTTCATAAAAAAATAAAGATAAAGGTTAAATGTTGAGAAACGCTACTCGTTTTGCACGCCCTACTTTGGCTGCTTTGGCCAGATCTACACCTGCTGTAAATAAGTGAATTATTATTTTAACATTAAATTTGGAATTAACAATTCTAATGGAAACTCAATTACTATTATTTTTTATTTTTATAATAGCGTCTTAATCTCGGTGCAGCTTCTATTGCTTTAAGAACATATGCTTCTGCCAAACCTTCTACTTCTGAAGTTTCTTCTATTCTCGAACAACGTATTTTGGGTGCTAATTCTGAAACTGATCTTCAAGAAACTGGCCGCGTTTTATCTATTGGTGATGGTATTGCCCGTGTTTATGGTTTAAAGAACTGTCAAGCTGAAGAAATGGTTGAATTTTCTTCTGGTCTTAAGGTACATATCTATATTTTATATATTTAAGTATTATATTGAGTAATGTATATATATATATATATGTATATGATAGGGTATGGCTCTTAACTTGGAACCTGATAATGTCGGTATTGTCGTTTTCGGTAACGATCGTTTGATTAAGGAAGGCGATACTGTTAAACGTACTGGCGCCATTGTCGACGTTCCTGTTGGTCCTGGTATTCTTGGTCGTGTTGTAGATGCGCTTGGTAACCCTATTGATGGTAAGGGTCCTCTTGAAACCGTAGGTCGTTCTCGTGTTCAAGTAAAGGCTCCTGGTATCTTGCCTCGTCATTCTGTTAACGAACCTATGCAAACTGGTATCAAGTCTGTTGACTCCATGGTTCCTATCGGTCGTGGTCAACGTGAATTGATTATTGGTGATCGTCAAACTGGTAAGACTGCTGTCGCTCTTGATACTATTTTGAACCAAAAGAATTGGAACAATGGTTCTGATGAATCCAAGAAGTTGTACTGTATTTACGTTGCTGTTGGTCAAAAGCGTTCTACCGTTGCTCAACTTGTTAGAACTCTTGAAGAAAATGACGCTATGAAGTACACTACTGTTGTTGCTGCTACTGCCTCTGAAGCTGCTCCTCTTCAATATCTTGCTCCTTTCTCCGGTGCTGCCTTTGGTGAATGGTTCCGTGATAACGGTCGTCACTCTTTGATCATTTATGATGATTTGTCTAAGCAAGCTGTTGCTTATCGTCAAATGTCACTTTTGCTTCGTCGTCCTCCTGGTCGTGAAGCTTATCCTGGTGATGTCTTCTATCTTCACTCTCGTCTTTTAGAACGTGCTGCCAAGATGAATAAGAGCTTTGGTTATGGTTCCATGACTGCTCTTCCCATCATTGAAACTCAAGGTGGTGATGTCTCTGCTTATATCCCTACTAACGTTATTTCCATTACTGATGGTCAAATCTTCTTGGAAGCTGAACTTTTCTTCAAGGGTATTCGTCCTGCTATTAACGTCGGTCTTTCCGTCTCTCGTGTCGGTTCTGCTGCCCAAACTAAAGCCATGAAGCAAGTTGCTGGTTCCATGAAGCTTTTCTTGGCTCAATACCGTGAAGTCGCTGCTTTCGCTCAATTTGGTTCCGATCTTGATGCCTCTACTCAATTCTTGTTGAATCGTGGTGCTCGTCTTACTGAATTATTGAAGCAACCTCAATATAGTCCTCTTTCCATTCAAGTTCAAATTCCTATTATCTTTGCTGGTGTCAATGGTTATCTTGATAAGATCCCTGTGAACCGTGTTGTTGAATGGGAAAAGGATTTCATTAGTCACATCAAGACTCAGCACACTGATATGCTTGAGGAAATCCGTTCTAAGGGTGTTCTTTCCAAGGAACTTGAAACCAAGCTTCGTGATGTTTGTGACAACCATGCTAAAGCCTTTTATTAAGCAAGACTTTTTTATTAATTTAGTTTATTGTTCTCTATTTTTTCTGTAAAAAAAAATATGTATATATATCTGCATATATATATATATCTTTACCACCATATACAGTTTACAATTATTTATATAAATATTAAAAAAAAAGAAAAAAATTGTTTTTTTTTTTTATACATGTATATTTTATTTTTCTAATGAAGTAACATCAAATGATCTGCATTTAGTTTTAAAAACTTGTAAAGTACGTTCTCTAATAATTTCTTCGACAAATCTCTCATTTGAAACCGATTGACGCTATAAACAATAAAAAGACATATAAATAAAATTGCCATCATTAATAGCCAAACTAAAATGTCGTTTTTTATTTACCATAGATTCTCTTGTGAAAATACTATTTTTGACATCGAAATCATCAGGGTCTTCTTCTAATTTTTTATTCTTCTTTTCGAGATCTTGGTCCATTAACTGTATGATTGTAATGAAACTTAATTAGCCCGTCCCTCCCTTTATACATATATATCTGATCAAATCATTTACCTTGAGGCAATAATCAATAGCTTCATCACGCTTTGCATAAGCATTAGATATTTGTTTAAAGAAATCAGCACAAGCTCCTTCTGACTGCGTTGAGGTAGAGTTAAGTCTATTAATAATGTTATCGTCCACTTTACGTAATTCTTTCATGTATTCTAATTCATAAAGAAAGAAAGAAAGAAAAAACAATGTATGTGTATATGTAATATGGGTTATGATGACTTTACCCCTTTTTTTTTTTTCTATCTCTCTCTCTCTCTCTTATATACATATATAGCTGTTTGTCACAACTTACCTTTAAAGAAAGAAAAATTAAAACATGTTGTGGGATTAAGTTCTCTCTTAGTAGACATAGGATGATTTATGTAATGTAAAGGAATCTATCTATATTTATAAAAAAAAAATAAAAATAAAAAGATTTTTTTAAATAATCAGGCAAGGGTTGGAAGAAGAAAAACAGGACAGAATAAGGCATAGGTTAACGGGATTTCAATTGTTGACATTTAAGAAAAAAAAAAAAAAGTGGAGAAAACGATTATCCTGGTTTAAGAAGTGATATCCTAAATTTAAATAAAATGAAAATAACTATATGCATTTCCTATTGGTAAAGCAGTTGTTTTATTTTATTTTGTAAAATAGACAACACAAGACAAATAAGCGTATATGCATACATATAATGCTTCATAAAAACTACTATATTTAGTTAGAAACAACTACATATAAAAGGAATAAGTAACTATGCAAAGTATATTATAGTAATACAGTTTATACAGAAATTCTTTTAATCTCATATATGCAATGTAGCATATAATTACAAAAGCAATGATTGAATAGAGGGTCTATTACATAAAGTATGATTCGTAGTAGATAGTAGATAGTGGATTATTATTAGGGTCTGTTCTTCCAAGAGTACAAGTCGTATAAAAGGATGTATGAGCAGTTATCAGAGAATGACATTCAAGTAGTAGTGGTGGTGTTGATGTTTTCCTCCTACTGGTCGCAGTAGACTGTTGTAATTCAACAAAAAGTGGATTTAATTTAGTATAATAATAGCATTCAAGCGGCCGAAGCTCAAGAGCCCCTTTGACAATGATTGGATTTTAAAGGTGGGAGTCTAATAGAAGATACTACATCAATAGTAGTGGTAGCAGTATCGAGTTCATCATAGATATTTGTTTCATGAGTACGTGTATGTCAAATTAATTCGTCTGACCGAGAAAACTTTTTTATTGCATTCAGTATGCTTATATCGATAAGGCTTCTCACCTGTATGAATACGAATATGTCTGATGCGATGCTCTTAGACAATAAAATGACTTTGGACACATAGGACATTTATATAGTCTTTTACTATCAGCAGAAGATCGAGATCCTCTCCTGGATTGTTGAAACTTTTTTTTTTTTCTTGATAATAAAAAATAAACGATGAGGGCATTGTTAAGAAATAATACCAACAACAAAAAGAGAGAAGAGAAATATAATAAATACACATTTTTTTTTCTATTTTGTAACTATGCAAAAAATATGCATATTACCCCATTAAATCTCACCATATAATACCTTATTTTACTATAACCTTTTTTTATGCACTAAAATTAGTGTCTACATCTTTTAATAATATCTGCTATCCTTAAATGTCTCGCTATTATACTTTCTAACTAGAAATGAATGCTTACTATTAGTAAATTAAGGGGACATCATAATATCGAACATTATAGAATAACTCTTAACATGAATATAAAACAAACAAAAAAATAAAAAAACAATAGTCATCATGCTTTGCTTTCTTATTAATTTTAATATAATTATTCTTTTAAGGAGTACATCTACCAGTGAAACGAGGATAAAGACAACATTCACGAACAGTATAACGGTTGAGAAGCCATGCAAGGAAACGTTCAACGCCAAGACCATAACCACCATGAGGTGTAGTACCATATTTACGTTGATCAGTGTACCAATAATAAGGTGAAGGATCAATACCAGCAGTACCATATGCTGCTAATAATTCTTCCTATTTTTACAAGTCAGTCATAGATATATCCTCTCTCTTTCTTTTTTTTTTTTTTAAATAGTTATTACATACCCTGTTATCCATTCTCATACTACCACCAACAATTTCACCAACACCAGGCATTAAAACATCAACACTTTCAGTAACACGTCTATCAGATGGATCCTTTTGCATATAGAAGGCCTTAATTTCATGAGGGAAGTGAGTAAGGAAAATGGGACGACCAATCTTATCTGTCATAGCACGTTCAGGAGCTTCAGGAATATCTTCACCAAATTCATAGAATGAACCATCTTCCTTTTTAATATCATTTTCCTTCAAATACTTGATAGCATCAGCATACTTCATACGAAGGAAAGGACGAGAAGGCTTCTTGAAGTCAGGGTTCAATTGTTGGATCAATTTACCAGTTTCTTCATCAGCTAAGACACGATCAATAACAAAACAAATCAAGTTTTCAAGATGGTCTAATAAGTCATCAAATTCAATGAAGGCCATTTCAGCTTCCAAGTGAGAATATTCTGACAAGTGTCTACGAGTATGTGATTTTTCAGCACGATAAGATTCGGCAAGACAGAAAACATCACCAAGAGAAGGAAGACAGGTTTCAAGATAAAGTTGAGAGGATTGTGTTAAATAGGCCTATTAAATGTAAAAAATAAAAATAAAATAAGAAATTATCTAAAAAAAAAAAAAATAGAATATAACTTACGTTCTCTCCATAGTAGTTGAATGAGAATAAAGTAGAACCACCTTCAACTTGAGTTTGAACCATACAAGGAGGGGTAATTTCAGTGAATTTTTCTTGTTCATAGAAAGCACGGAAAGCTTTAATAACTTCAGCTCTGGCTTTGAGGACAGCAGAAGCAGTTTCACCACGAATAACGAGATGACGATTATCCAAAAGATAGGAAGGATCAGCATCAGCACTGACCTTGTTGTTGAAAGCTTCATCACCACTAGGTGCCTTACCAACAACTTCCCAATAATCTGCAACCAATTCATGATTACCAGGAGCTGTTTTACCTTCAGGAAGTTCATTAATAATACCATATACAGTGATGGTAGATTCAACAGTAAGAGTAATAGCATCATAGGAGTGACACTATAGTCATATTTATATTAGACTCTTATTCCTGTGATTGATATATAATATATATAAAAAAAAAGCTTACCAATTTTCCGGTCAAGACACATTGTAAATAGCCAGAACCATCACGAATGATAATAAACATCATATCTTTACCTTGAACACGAAGACGATGTACCCAACCAGAGACCTTAACACGCTTACCTCTCTTTTCAGTAGATTGACGGATTTTAATCTAATTCAAATTTTTTTAATATATTTCCTTTTACATATACATGTCTGTACTACCTTTTCTGCTTTAGGAAGAGATTCATCTTCCTTAAGAATAACAGATTTAGCATATTCAATAGCCTTGGCTTCTTCTTCTTGCTTCTTCTTTAATTCAGCATCCTGCTTCTTTTTTTGTTCTTCAAGCTTCTTGGCTTTCTTTTGTTGTTCGGCAAAGGTCTTCTTAGCCTTCTTGAAAGCAGCACCAGAAATATCCTTAAAACCTTCCTCGTCCTTCTTAATTTGAACTTTAATGTTGTCGCCCTTTACTTCAATAGCCTTAAGGACTGACTTGAAGGGAGCTGTTTCAGTACCATTGCCATTGGTGTCACAACCAGCAATTTCGTCTACAAAGACAGCTATTTTCAAATTAACAGAATTAACGTCACTCGTGTTTTAATAATAATAAAATAGAATAGAGACATACTTTCAGCAAGACTAAGCTTTTCGGTAGCTTCCACAATAGGAGTAGCCATTATCTAATAGTAAATAATATATAAAAAGGAAAAAAAAAGGATAGAGAATCGGGATAGAAAGGTCAAAATAAAATACTTGAGAAAGTAACTTCAATATGATACCAAGCCACAATTTTATGACACATATTTGACTGGGTTTCATTTAATTTAATATGATGCACTATTACTGCTGTTATCCAACATAATGAAATACTATATCGTTATGAAAAACAATTGACGAATCAGTAATGTTGTTATGGCAATTCGGTCTTTTTTTTTCCTTTTCCAAATAGAAATTATTTGTATAAATATTTTTGAAAGATAATGGGATAAATGTAAACCCAAAGGATGCTTGATATTAATCGTCTCATATGCTATGCTTTCAATGTTGTTGTTGTTTTTTAAGTAAAATCATGAAGAGGCGCCTTATCTCAATTAAAGAAACTACATAAGATTGTGCTGCAGCAGACATCTTCTTCCTCCTCTTAACTATTACATGAGCTAATTGTTAAATTTAATTTATTATACTTGTAAAAAAAAACAAATGAGGATATGCTAATAATCACTGAATTGTTAATATCAGCAATCTGTAACCCATTTTTGAACCTATAATAGTATGGTCAAAACTGAATATCAAGATTTGGATCAAACGTTTGTATGTATCCTCTACTAGCATTACGACATTTTAATTTCTCGTTTTTTTTTTTTTTTTTTTTTTTTTTGAAAGAGAATTATATATACTTGTCATACACCATATCTTTGAGAAAAGGTGTATGTGTTACTATGTTTAATAAGTATATAATCTCTTCAGTTATAACTTGTTATCTTCCATTAATTCTTATGTAATATGAGTTTAAATATGACTATAAAAAAAAAAAAAAAAAAAAAAAAAAAAAAAAAAAAAAACTATTTTTGTTTTGTTTGTTTTTATTTTTATTTTATTTTATTATTAAAGCTGAAAAAAAAAATGAAAAATATTGTTGAAATTTCAAGTGAGCCATTACCGTCATTAGATGAGATTACTAGTTTAGTACAAGATGATAGAGCAGGAGCCATAACTACATTTTCAGGCACCACTAGAAATGTATTTGAAGGTATAGAATAGAATATAAAATAATTGGAAATAAGAAAGGATGTAAATTTTGCAGTTCTTTAGATAAGACTGTGGTTGAATTAGAATATGAAGCATATATACCTATGGCGAAAAAGATATTAATGGAGTTAATTGAAGAAGCGCGTAATAAGTGGAATTTATTACATGTAGCTATTTATCATAGAACGGGAATTGTGCCAGTTGGTAAAGTGAGTGTGGTAGTTGCTACTTCCTCAAAACATAGAGCAGATTCAATGGATTCAGCACGTTATCTTATTGATGAATTAAAGGATAGATGTCCAATTTGGAAGCGAGAAGTTTACGAAGATGGAAGTGTATGGAAAGGTGCATGTAATAAAAAACATTAATAAAGTTTCATTATATCAAAGTTAAGCTTTTGCAAATGTTTGTTAAGTTTAAGCCCAGACATTATCATTATCACTTGTGAGTAGCAGTAAAAAGCATTTTTCTTTTCTTAAAATAGATCTTCTCCTTTCGATCATAAGCAAAGACTGATAACATTAAAAAAAAAAAGGAGCCCTTAAAGATGTTATCATGGAAAAAAGTATATTTACTATGTATTAACATGGTAGTAGTAGTTATGAAACTTTATACAAGCCTGAACAGAAATAGCTCATTCTAGATTAAATTTGTAAGCCGCATTTAGAATAGTGAAATTTAAATAATAACATGACAAGTATCCTAAAGAGAAAACGAATTTAAACAATTAGCACTGATATGCAGCAATTTTCATTTACTGGATATCAATGTTTAGTTAGATTATTATTCATTTTGATAAGCAGTATCTGCCTTAGCTCTTCATTCTACTTTTATAGATACACACATATTTATCAAAATTTTCTATAGCATTATATTCCATAGCAGTGTTTATTTTAATTTTATTTCATTTTATAAAAGATACTATTGATCGAGTAGTCCTATAAAATTAAGCCAATAACCATATAATGACTTGAAACAAAAAATAATAAAAGTTAACATACTAAAGTTTATGAATGTTCGTATGACATGTAAAGATGAATAGTATGTTACTTAATAATTAAGTGTATCTTTTTGTTAACTGAATTTTTAATGATTCAGGGCCTAATAATCCAATACCTCCTCCACTTGCATTCTTTAAACCAAATTCATGCTCACTATTGGGTACAAGTTTCCAAGTATATCTCTTTAAAAACATTGCTTGAACTACTCTTTGTTCTGACATACTAAAATTTTTGCCAATGCATGTCCTAGGTCCGTCTCCAAATGGCATCCAGACAGCTTCACTGCGAAAGCTTGAGTTTTGTTGATCAAATCTGTCTGGATTGAATTTTTCAGGAGCATCCCAATAATTATTCAAATGATGAGTACAGTAAAGCTCCTTTTTATAGAAATAAAAATGACAATAAATAAAACGTGTAAAAAAAAAAAATAAAAAATAAAATGAAAACAGATACTTACGATAGCTACTCTTGTTTCTTTTGGAATAAAGAATCCACCTATATTTGTGTCCTTTGTTACTATACGAGGGAGATTACCTGAAGTAGGAGGATTAATTCGCATAGTTTCCAGAATACAATTATTTAAATATTTCATTTGTTTGAGTTCTAAGTCTGTTGGAATAATATCTTCAGGAGAATCTCCTAAAATTTCTAAAACTTCCGCACGAGCTTTATCTTGGATTTCTGGATTAGCAGCAAGGTAATACATGAAAGAGGCAGTAGCACTTGCAGTAGTTTCATGTCCTATTATTCATATTTAAAGTATATATAAATACTATATTTTGGCCCCTTCCTCCTCCTCCCACTCCCAGTCACTTTTTTTTTTTCTAGAATATGTATACATTATTATGTATCCTTACCTGCAACAAAAAATACAGCAAGATTTGAAACTAATTCACCATCAGTTAGATAAAATTTATTATGCGTATTTGTAGGATCTTCAGCGGCCATAATCATGAGAGTAAGTAAATCAGGTTTTTTCTTTGGATCATCCATATCAATTTTATTTTCATGAATAAGACGTTTACGGTCCATAATAATATCCGATAATAACTTTCGAAGATGTTCATTTGCTTGACGAGCACGATTACGATAAGGAATAAATCTAGAAGGGATACGTGTATACGCTGGAAATAAATAAACTAAAGGATCTCTAACAATACCTATTTTAATTTATATTAAATATTTATAATACATAATGTGACCTTAATAATACTTACTAAAGGCTCGCTTATAAATAACGGCATACATTGAATTTGGATCAGATACAGCTTTCATATCAAAGTTCTTTATAGATAGATAGATATATTGATAGATAGAAAATGAAAAAGGTGAATATAATATTATTCGTTTATAGAATATCATAACTTACAAAAATACCAAGTCCAAGACAATCAAGTGCATACCTAATAAATAATTATAACACTTTAAAATTATGTATCACACAAGTTACTTATATTTACCTTCTCATATAATCTGCAGCATCAATTATACCATCCTTATTATATTCATCAATTGCTATAAATATTCTTTTTGTTATTTCACCAAATACTTCTACTGGCATCGCTCTGTGGAACACAGGATTAGCAACACTTCTTTGTCTTCTCCAATCTTTATAATTGGCATTTCCCATATTAGGTTCTTGATTTGTTAAAATAAGGTCCTTTATATAGATAAATAAAGTTTAATATATAGGCAGGTTTTTTTTTTTTTTTTTTTTTGATAGTCAACTTACTGGGTCCAATGAGACTTGCTCCTTTGGGTATGTATGAACATCCCTCAATAAAACTTGAAGTAAACGAGGATCACCTACAGTCAACACCCATCGTCCCATAATATACTTTAAGCATAAACCATGTTGATTTATAAGTGGTAACATTAATTTCTTTACCCTTATATCATGACTGTCGCCTTTTATAATACTTAAAAACCATGGAATTGTATCAACTTTTGGTATATGTCTTAGATGGTTTGGAACAACAACTGCTTTCCAAAAAGCCTTGATTAGATAAGATCCTCCAAGAATAGACAAAAGTAGAGTCAAGTAATGATATCTTTTAGATATTAATTGACTTGTAGGAGGAATAGTGTCTAAGATAAAAGACATAATAGAAGAAAATATAATTAAAAAAGAAAAGAAAACAAACAAATCTCTTTTTTTTCTTTTTACATATTTATATAGTTTTATGCAATTGTACCTTTGTTCTCCATAAATGGATAAAGTCCGTAATATGGCTACACTCTTCTTCTAATAAAGGGTAAAAAAAGCGTACTTTATTTTCAATTTGTTGTTGCTGCACATTAACTTTTTCTATATAAATTTGCTAAATTATGAAAGCTTTTTTCATTATTATTATAGTGCCAATAAATAAGGTATCTGATACTAATGATAAAAAAATTAGATTAAAATTTTCACGCTTTTAAACCTAGGGTCTTCTAACAATTCATCATTTTAAGGTACAAAAAAAAAAAAAAAAAAAGCATGTATTAAACTCTTTGAGAAAGGATTCTGATTTCAGCTAATGTACATAATCCAATGGTTAATGCTATTATAAATAAATATAAAAAAAAACAACTTAACCTATGCTAAACTATGTTTTTTACCTGTTATACGTGTGACAAGAGTATACATGTCTTTTAAAAGTGAAGTAACATTATCTAACTTATTATAGAAGGTCTTGGGTTGAATGGAAGCTTATTATGCATACCGAGAGTACTTTAGTTTGTTACCAAGCAATATAGAGCACTAGGAATATATAAAAGCCATGGTAACCTTCTTTTTATATAAACATATGACCTTTTATAGAAATAAAATAAACTATTATTTTTTTATTTAGGATATTCAACTATTTCTAACAAGAAGCACAATGTATATTATGGTTATACTCAAGTAGAAATGGGTATCCGTGGAGTGGTATTAAAGTAACATATTTAACTTGAAGTATGCATCATTGCTATAGGATTTGTTGATTTATCTTAACTAAAAACCAAAAGAGAACATGTTCTTCCTCCAAATATATATTTTCTGCTAATATCGTTGGTAGAATCCTAGTTTCTTTATTAGCTGCGACCATCCTGGCTATTAAAACATTTACATTTTTATTTCAAAAAACTAATAAAGCTGATGTATGAGCTGAATTATATACTCTTATAATTAAATATTTAGTATTCTTGATTATCTCTAATAATATATTCAATAACAAGTCTAATAAAACAAAAATATTTAGTGATGAGACCAAGCGCTTAAATATAATATATTTACACCCCACTGTAAAAATGAATTCTATATTCATAATCTATCTATTCATATATATTATTTATTTTACGACTACTACAATTATCATAAATGTACTATCTCAAAGTTTATAATACATAATTTTAGAAACAAATTTTTATATACAAATTTGTGTATTTCTTTGCATGCTTGAAATTTATTATTGTGTTCATAATTGATATAATATATTACAAAAAAAAATAATCCTTTTCTTTCTATCTCTCTGTCTCTTTTCTTCTTCCTCTTTCTCTCTATTTATATGTTATCATTCATTGTTTGAGCTCTAGGCTCAAGTTCTAAACTTCTTTCATATAAATAATCAACATCTCTACTTGTTTCTAATTGCATCTTAATATAATCCTGAATTTCAGGTACATATTGAAAGATATATGGCGGCGATTGAAATTGTTTAATTTCTCGAATAACCTCTGCTGCCTTTTGTTGCTTTGCAAAATTGATCAAGTTATTAGACTTTTTCAAAAAGTCTGGATTACCGTCTTCAATAAATGTGAGATCTTGTAAGTAAATACCTAAAAATGGAATACAAGGTGGATTCACAGAATGAATCATTTCTCGGTACTCTGTAAAATTTCGATTTGATCCCATCAATTTTCGAATGTGAGCAAGTGATTGACTAGTACGACTGCTGACAAGCTCCCATGTCTTTTTTAATCTTCCGATAGCACTATTATCAAAGGCAGAAAGAATTGCCATACATGTATTATAGTTATTCATCTCAAGACAACGCTAAAAAATTAAATCAAAAATTTTTGATTAACTCGGCTTCTATAACAAACAAACATATATATATATATATGTGTGTGTGTGTGTTTACATACATTTGCAACTTGAGCCCAATACTTGATAACAACTACACGCTTTTTAGCTTCTTTATAACTTAGAATACTTCCAGAGACCCATGAAGTTAATCGATTACAATAATCAATAGATTGTTTCACATTTTCGGCATTTTCAGCACCATCTTTAGACCAGGCTTTGCTTAAGCATTCAATAGGTCGAATACTGCTATAAAATTTAAAGTCCATGATAGTAAGTTGACGTGCTAATTCAAGAGGATCTGTATCTAACAAGCGAATATGTTGTAAGTTTTTTGGTAGAATTGGCATAGGTCCATTCATGGTATTTGGTATCAATTTCTTTAAGCCACCACCATTAGCATCTAATTCCCTTCGTTTCCTAATGAGACGATTTAATTGTTCAGCTGAAAAAGATGAGGAATCGCAAATTACTGTATTAGCAAAGATTTGAAGTTTATTCAATATAAACTCATCTTTATCATTATAATAATTTTCTAGCCAATTCTTCATAACATTAAAAACACTAAAAAAAAAAGAGAGAGAGAGAGATGAGTCTATTTGCAGCTTTATGGATGTAATATAAATGTGTGTTTGTGTGTGTTTTTTTACCGAAGTCGAATAAACTTTTGTTTTTTATCTGTCCATATATCAAGCTCTTCTGGTGTCAAATTATCAGGAGGTGCTAAATTATATCGCTCTTGTAGTAAATCAACAAACTCTTCAGTAGTACAAAAAGATCTATATGTTAATAAGAAATTGGCAATAAAGCTCATGTCTATTTTAAAAAAAAAAAATAAAATAAAAATATTCACACATAAATTAATAATTTATTAAACACACACACACACCCGAAATATTCACATACCTATATAATCATGAAGAGTTAAACGCTCAACTAAAGCACGAAGAGTACCACCTTTTACACTCTTATCTTGAGAAAATTCAATATCGCCTTCTGCATAATCATATCCTAGAAACCAAAATTGAGATTGATCTTCTTGGAGATTTATACCATGACCGAAACTAAATTGGCGTTTTAAAGCTTTATTATCTACAGACCGAACCAAATTGGCTAATGTTAAGCTTGTAGCCGCTGTACTTATAGAAGGTCTATGTTGTGCCTGTTGCTGATTTGTTTGTCTGTTATACAAACGAGGAAGCATAAGTGTATTTGATGTCTCTAATGTTGTATTATTTTCAGCAACTGATGTTGATTCATTCAAATTATTACGATAATTGTTCTGTTTCTTGTTGTCGTTATCAAAATAGTTGTGAACAGGTGAAATTGGATCTCCTTCTCGTATATTGCTATTTTCGCCATTTTTCATCAACCAAACTTTACGTTCACCTACCATTTGCACAACGTTAGAGAAGATGTTTTCAATTGTATCCTCAACTAAATGAACGGTTTCTTCAATAGAACTAACAGATTTAGCTAATTCATTATGAGTATCTGTCAAGACTTGCACAGCACTAAAGAGTAATCCAATTGAATTATAAAGCTGTTGCTTATTGCTGCGAAATTCAGGTAATGACTGAATTTGGGTTGTATCAAAGTTATTTACATCAACATCGTTTAATATAGCGAGGTAATTCCCAATTTGAGATGATAAATTTTGGAAAAGTAAAATTACATTTGATCTTGCCTTTTCGTCAAGAATATTATATTGTTCTTCATTAAAGATAGATTCTTCGTCACCGTCATCATTCTCGTTCTCGCTAATTTTCTTCTGTTGTTTCTGCTCCAATGTATATATATAAGTGGATGCCTTACATAAGGCATCTGTTGAACCAACAATCTGCTTTGCGTGAGTTTGTAAACTAACGATAAGATCTTGATTAAGAGGGTATTTTGCTTTTGATTGTGTTCCAGTACTGCTCTTTCTTCTGCTCATTTTTCTTGGTAACTCATCCTCGGTTTCATGTAATAAAACGAATTTAGGATTAATGGGTCCAAGACTGATATCCTTATTCTGACAGACTAAAATAAATTTTCTCACAGCATTTAGAACATCAGATGCATCACGTTGTATTTTACTATTTACATCCATAATATTATCATTTATATTTTTAGCAGATAAAATAAGTTTAGCAAGTGTAGAGAGGACGATACGTAATGGCTCCTTAATCTCCGTGTCTTGCATATGTGGTGCATCTTTATCCATAGATCTGGAAGCGTATAACATAAGTCGAACTGCATCCACAATAACTGCAATCTTTTGTCTATATATGACTGTATTTTCATTTCGCATAATAGATTTATTTAAATCTCGTACTGAATGTGCTATTTCACTAGCTATTGTTTTCCATGTCATATTCTCTTCTTCTAATAATGTATTTTCTGATTTATTGTGTTTGATTTTATTATTATATTCAGAATTAATTTGCTCATTATTTTCTGTTTTCTATAAAAAAAATAAAAATAAGTTACAATCTCCTCCTCCACCCCTCTCTTCCACCTTATTTTTTTTTTTTTTTTTTACCAAACGTCCAGTAGAAAGATCAATATCGTCATAATTCCATGTTGTTTCGTTTGTAATTGAATTTCCATAATATACTTTTCCTTGTGGAGTAGTTCGTTTAGTCCAATATGACATTAACTTTCAAATATGTATATTAATTAATAAATAAACAATATTAATTTTTTATATATGATATTCTTACATTAACATGCTTATGCTCTACCACAGTTTGATTCTGTTTTGACTGTATTTTTCCAAAATCATCAAAATGTTCCATTGGCTTATCCATTGAAATAGGTCGAGAAGTAACTTCAAATTCTTCTTCTGCACTAGGATGACTATCATCATTATCAGAATCTGAGATAATACCAGGGTGATTCCAACGCAGCCCACCTGTTTGTTTATTAAAATAGAATTTCGTGATTCCGTCATCAGCTATTTGAAGGGTCCATCCTTCAGGTAAATCAGAATCATCCTCATTATAAGAGGACCGTTGTTGATTGAGTGATGAAGAAGAAGGAGGTGCTTGTAATCTATGACGTTTAGGCTGGATTGCTCCTGAGTAATATGAATGATGATTTTTTGATGAGCTAGTAGGATGAATTCCCTGATTCATTCTTTGTATAACTTTGATTGTTCTTGCTTCTTCGTCGCTGTCATCTTCTATTGTTGTGGCGGGATTATGATGCTTTTTATCTTTCTCTACAATAAGGTCTTGACTCGTTTCGACAATTTTAACATAGTTGCTAGGAAACCAACCCCGATTGCCTCCACATAAACCATCCCACCAACCAGAATCCAATTTGGTAAGTACATCGATGTATTCATCTTTTTCAAATGATAAAGATGATTTTTCTGTTGACGAGAAAGCATATAATGCTCTTACTCTACATATAATTGGAAGTGTATTGGCTTCTGCAGCCATATCAGCATATAAATTAAAAGGGGGTTTTTTTTTCTCTCTCTCTCTCTTTTTAATTCTATAATATGTATATATGTATATATATATATTTATTTAGGCGAAATTTATATATATATATACATATAAAAATGCGCTTATAACTTCTTTGTAAAATTTATATAAATATATTTATATAAAAAAAAAAAAAAAATAAAATAAAATAAAATAAAAGGGAGGGAAGCGGGGAAAAAAATAAAAAGCAAAATAAAAGCTAAAGAAAACAAATAGCAGTAAAATTTACAAGGAGCACAGAAAATCGCTTTTTTAAAGTTTAAATATAATTTGATTTGTTCGGTTATATCCAATCAACTAATCGTTATCTTTATAATAAGTGAACTAAGTTATAGTATTTTAATCAAAAGATTTTGAATTGTTTTAATTCTGAAGACAGACAAAAAAAAAAGAGTAGAAGTGAAACATAATAATAAAGTAGCATTAGCGGTGAAACATTAAGCAGAAAGAACAACGTGGTATTTAAGCAATAATTTATCTTCCTCCCGCTAAATAATGGAATAAAGGGATACTTATTTATTTTTTGACATTTTATAGGCTATTATTTTTTTAAGTTAAAAGAAAGTTACTGAGGTCTTTATTATATCAAGCTTATAAATGTACTTGCATATGTACTAAATACTTCCTCCTCCTCCCCCCTTTTTTTTTCTGTCTGTTTACCGTGTAATTTTGATTATTAATGGTTATATTAATTAACTTAGTGAAGTGCCTGAAGGTGTTACAAAGTCGAATTTGCCTATGTAATCAAAGTGTTACATTTTTTTATGTGATATGCATATAAAAGTGAGCTTATTTTCCTACCTGGAATTGAAATAAAATAATTGCATATTTCCCTACAAAATCTTAGTCTATATTGATCTGGAGGTACAATAGTAACTTCTTTTCTAGGCTGTAACGTTGATTTACTTTTAGATTCAATTTTTTTATACCACGTATAGGCTCCTATAAAATCTTTTTTTTTTAATAAGTTAAATGTGTACACTTAAAAATCATGCGATATTTTTTACCTATTATACCAACAACTATTTCATGTTTATCTTGGTCAATACCTACTAATAAAGAATAATCCATTATATTACATTTCGCTAAAAACTCTGTATCATTTCGAATAGCTAATTCCATAATGGCTTTTGATGTTTCATATACAGGAAAATACATTCGGAATTCTATGTACAATATAAAATTTAAACTCTACCCTTTATTATCTTTTTTATCAAGTGTTACCATTTAGCCAATCTCTGTCCCACAAGGTAGTATCATTTTTTTGTTTGTGGACTTTATCCAAATGTCGATCATGTATCCCTTTAAAATCAAATTTCTACATACAACATAAACTATTATGTTTTTTTTTATTCTTATTATTATTCAAATGTCAAAATGAATTTTACCTTAATAATATTTTGTTTAAAAAATAAATATTCCATTACAAGTACATCTAAATTAAATATAGTCTTTTTATCTAGTAGATTCTTCGTTTGAATTGTAAAAAATCCAAATATTTTGGCCAGTATTGAAGGTTCCTAAGTAGTAGATTTATATTAGGTTTCTCCTCCACTATATTATCTTTATATAAATATGTATATATCTGTATACATTGGCTGATTTTTTTATATGTTCAAAGTAATTTGGTGCAAATTTTAAAAAAGCATCTTTTTCTGCTATATTCCAGGCATTCATCATTTCTTTTATAACAAATCGATCATCTAAATAATAATAATAATAATAAAAATTAATTTTTTTTTTTATTTAATGACACTATCATTATTATTTCCACCTTGAGATTTATAAAAGCGACTTTTACTTTTACCACCCGTAGTTGACCAAGATTGACATCGACTAATAGATTCAATCATTAATTGATTTATATCACATTGCCTACGAAGTATTTCAAATTCTTTTGCATAGTATACAATGCAAGTAAATTCCACTCCATCATGAATAAACGCTATCATGTTTTATTTATGAATTTATATAATCTACCTACCTAACTCCCTTTCTCCTTTTTTTTTTTTTTTTAGTGTTAACTAAAATTACTACTTACTATGCTTTAAATGAGGGCTCATTATTCTTTTAATAGAGTTGGAAGGAATTTTATTGTAAAAATGAGATGTTATATTTGCCTCTCTTTTTTCTTCTTGTTGTTGAATAGAGACTAAAGTTTTTAGAGTGCGTTCTGTAATATGCTTTCTTTTTAGCAATAAATCTTTCTTTTCGGGCTTACTATCATCTTCTTCTTGCCTCTTTGTCCAAATCCTAGTAGACTTCAAGTCATCTTTAACAATAAATTCCTTTTTTTTTTTTTTTAGAATGATGCATACTTACTTCTGCAACGCTTGATTTAACTATTTCTGTTATTGTTGTACGAAAGGATGCTAATAATACTTTGCATCAGAAGAAGTTAGTTCTATGATGGATGATAATATGTATTTACGTTCAATAGATGAGTAATATTTGTCAAGAATATATGTTGGTATTGCACTACTACTAGTTGTAGTGGTAGCAATCGATTCCCTTTTTTTGTTTGTTAAAGCTGCTAATAGATGTGAATCATTGTCCTCCGTTATGACAGTAATAACAGGTTCTTTAAAGGGTGCATCAGGATGACTCTCATTTTCTTCATATTGTAGCATGTCTCGAAAGTAATCATTTGAACTCAATGTATAAGCGATGATAGAGGTAGGCTCATCTTCACGAACAAGGACAGAAGATCCAGGAAAACAATGAATCCCCTTTGATTGAGTATACTCGGGTCGATGATCCCAATTGTAAATAGTATCAGTAGTTACTTGAAAACATTTTTTTTCTTCTTGCCAATCTGCTAGATATTCAATAATAGATTCAGATTGAATGGCAAAATAACGTCTAAAGTCATTTAGTTCATTTAGATTTGTGTCCTGTAAAGCACGTTTCATGGCTTTGTAATTCATATCGAGACGTTTACTTAATGCCATGATTTCAATTTCAAGTAGCTTTGCTTCCATTTGTTGTTGTTGGGAAAGATCTTGTCGCTGTTGCTCTAGGTATTTTCGCTTGCATTCGGTCATTGTATAGTGCTGTAATGCATTTAAATGGGTTCGAATGGTCTCAAAAAATAAATCGACATCCCGTTCTGCACTCTTATCCCTCCACTCCATTAAGGTTGTTATACTCATTCTTGGTGAAGAAAAAGAGAATTCGTTCTTTTGTTCTACAATTCCTAAAGATAACCGAATTTTTGGCATTCGTATTTCATAATAGGTCATATCATTATCATGATATGTGAATTGGACACAGATGTCCTTATATTGGAAACACCTTACTATATGTTGACCTTGTCCCCCACTCTTTCTGTCATTCTCTGCCCTTTTTGTATGCTTGCAGAATGGTTCAGGTGATGCCAGTGTTGCACTATAAAAGATAAGCTCCAAATATTTAGCAAAGGAGAAAGATCCTGTTTCTTTGCTTAAAATGGTGGGTACCGTCTTTGCATCGTCACATTGATTGCATAAAATCCATGTCATTATCATCATTTCATGCGTCTTTTCAGTAGATTCAAGAGGCTCACGTGTGCTAAAGCAGATTTGAATCCTTCCGATTCCATGTGCAAAACTCAATGTATGCTTTATGAATGACTGCTTGCAACAGTCATAAAACTTGATGGATCGCAGATCGTCGGCTGTAGACGGTATTATAGAAGAAGAAGAAGGAAAAGGGGGGAAGAGTGATAAAGAGGAGATAGTTTTTTTAGTAGTCTCATGATTCTCAACTTGAACTGGGTTATTATTATTATTATTTAATTTATTCATCTTTATAGTCGAGGAAGAAGATGTCTCTACTACGACTCCAGGATCCCATTGTGATTGTGCCTTAGTATGATAGCGACACTGGTTACACCAATAATAAATTAGATTACCTAATGGCTGATCAAAATTTCTTATTGGGAATAGGTTGAATAATGTATGAATGATGTTGTCTTTCGTCGTTGTCGTCGATGATGATGATAATGATGGGTGGTATTTAAAATAATGAATTGTACTCAGCAAAGGACCTAAACAAGGCTTATCGTGATAGTCTGTAGGGAAGCAAGTAAATGCAAAGGTGATGCTTTGATGATTCCTAAAGCTATTTAAAGAAGTAGTGTCCAACATCAAATGTTCTAATCCCTTTTTGCTGTCAGCTAATAAATGAGATGATGAGCGAATCGAAGTATAGGCTGTAATTGACTGAGGTAATTGCACCATCTCTGTTATTAAAGGAAATGCTTTATTCCTATTTTTGAGAAAGAATAGATGTAAAAGAAGGTTCTTCAGGACTTTTAAACAAGGATACTTACTTATCAGAGGATATATTATATTGATCCTTATACAGAGTTAAGAGTCTTTTTTGTTCTTTAATCAACATCTTTTCTTCTGTTTCAAGCCTATTCAGTAAAATTGGACATGGGAAATGACAATTAGGTGAAGATGATATAAAAGAGGCATTTTCAATGTGTAGTTTTAGTTTAGAAAAATAATCATGTGAATTTTCCTGCTTAATAGTATCAAAGTTTGCAAAGGATGAATGATGACTGTATGATAGCTGAAGGCTTTTATTGTTTCTAACATTTAATAAAGAAAGTTCGTGCTTGGTAGTTTTACCTACTTTCTTGAATAAAGATTTTGAACTGGACAAGAGATGCATATGAAATGGTTTCCAACAATTCATAACGGTAGACGAAGAAGTTGAATCATGATGTTCTTTTTCTTTTAAAGAAGAATATTTCTTTGTAGTTTCGTCAGAAATGTTAATACTTTCTAAAGAGTTCCAGTTTACGTTATACGATGATATAATCAATTTCACATGACTATCTCGCATAACATAAGTTTCCAAATAAAGACTATGAATCAAGTAAACTAAAGCGTCCACTATTTCTATTACATTTTGTATTTTGATTTTAGTATCATTCAAGCCATATAAACGAATAGTTCCTCCAATTGGAAACCTGAATGAATGATGACCTAAAAGAAGAAAGATAGAAAAGGTATATTATTATTATTATTACTATTATTATTATATTGGTTACTACCATTGTTCAATCGTACTCCGTGAAAAACTTTGGTCAGGAACCTTGATTCTATTGGATCATTTATCGAAAGTATCTGTAACCAGATTTCGTTGTTGTTATTATTATTTTCATCAAGCAATGATAGAAAATTAGTAGATGAAGAGGAAGCATGGATAAATTTTTCAAATAAAACAATTCCAATAGAATATAACACTTTTGACCAAGGTTCAAGTAGGAGAGAAAACTCACTTAACCAATTATCAAGCAATTTCAGAATGTGAATGCGCGATTGACTATCAATGACTAATGTATTGTTGGAAGGTAGTGGCTTCATAAGGTATTTTTTATCATTCAATTTTCCTTTTTCTCTTATCCGAGAAATTGCGGACATATCATTCTTCATAGCTAAAAGAAGAGTAAGAGAGAAAAAAAAAGGCTAATAAAAGAGAAAGAGAAAAAGGAGGGGAAAAAATGTTTGTAGCACCTACAAATCTTTAAATATTAATATTTTAAAGTTTTATGTCAAATTTTAAGTTAGTTTTCGTGATACTGCATAATAGAAATACATTAATTATTGAATAAAAAGTAAAATATATACATCTTTTAACTGTGTAAATATATTTATAGAGAGATCATTATTTTATGAGTTGAAAAAAAAAAACCTCAACTAATCTAGCATATTATTAACTACTAAAACTTAACCTTTATTAAGCTTTGAGAATAGATATTACATATATTGAAAAAAACAACAATAGCAAAAAGTAGAGTATGCATTGGAGTTAGTCAAAACGATAGATTGCTAAATTAGGGCGGTTGTTTTTACTTGTAATACTCTCCCGCCTTTTTACATTCCCTTTAATAAAGTTTTCCGAGTTCAAAACAACAACAAAGAAGAAAAATTAGGAGACTGCAGATAAATGAAAAGCTTACTTATTTATTTTTTATCCTTGATTCAAAGACTATTTTTAATTTTGCCATTTATAAAATGTTTTCATTATAATTTCTTTTTATCTTTTTCTTTTTCTTATTTTTTTTTATTTTTTTTTTATTTTTTTCTTTACATGATAGCTCCAATTATACAGTCAACAACTATAAATAGTGATTATCAGATGTTAAACTTTTCCTCTACTTCAACGGAAGGAAAAAGCAACAATAAGAATATGTCAAATGTATCAGAAAAGACGGTAGAAAAAAACGTTCACAATAAAGATGTTCCTATAAGAGCATCTTATGCCTCAAGACTAGTACCAAGATTAGGACCCTATCTTTTATTAAAAACGCTTGGTGTAGGTGAATTTGGAAAAGTCAAGCTAGGGAAGCATTTTGAGACTGGACAAATAGTAAATATGTCTATCTGATTTATTATTATTATTATTATTCATTTAGAGTTAAAATATTAGGTGGCTGTCAAACTGATTAAAAAGGAGAACATCGATTGTTCAGCAAAACTTGATAAAATCCGAATGGAAATTGTGATTTTAAAGGTAATAATAATAATAATAAGCATGCTTTTTATTATTATTGTTAATACTAATTTGAACTAATTTTATGCTTAGAGGTTGAATCATCCTTATATTGTTAAATTATTAACTGTTAATGAAACAAACTCTCATCTTGGAATAGTATTAGAACATGCTGAAGGTTAGTTTAAAATAATTTACCGAAGAGCTCTTTTTTTTTTCCCGAATAAACCAAAAATATATAATAGGAGGAGAATTATTTGAATACATCTATAGACAACGTTATTTAAAAGAGGAAGAAGCATGTAAGCTTTTTTCTCAATTGATAAGTAGCGTATATTACATGCATCAACAAAATATTGTACATCGTGATTTAAAACTTGTAAATAATTCTATTTTTTTTTCTTCTTTTCTTTCTTTTCTATTTTTTTTTCTCTCTCCTTTTTTTTTTTTTTTTTTATGTGTATGATATTTAATTTTAAGGAGTTTTTTTTTTTTTTTCTATACACATTTATTTAGGAAAATATCCTTCTAGATCGTCATGGTAATATTATTGTCACTGACTTTGGATTTGCTAATCAGTTTACAAAAAAGACTGGTGATCTGATGTCTACTTCATGTGGGTCACCCGTCTATGCCGCGCCAGAACTTGTAATGACAGGAAAATCATATTCCGGTAAAGGCGTTGATATATGGTCATGTGGTATTATTCTTTATGCAATGTTATGTGGCTACCTACCCTTTGATGATGATAATCAAAACCCAAATAGCGAGAATATTGGACGTCTTTATCGATATATCGTTGCAAATAAACCAAAATATCCAAAATATGTATCTACAGTAGCAAAGGATCTCATTGAAAAAATGCTTAATTCTGATCCTAAAGAAAGATGTGATATTGAAACTATCATGAATCATCCTTGGCTTCATAGATATAGGGAACAGATTTTTAGACCTATAGAAGATCTTGAAAAGGAAACTATCTATGAGAAGGAATTGTTATTGAAATCTATTCAACTTAGCTATGACTTGACACCTGATCATTCTAGTATTCAAGATGAAAGCTTCCCTTATGAGCCTGACACGTGTTCATTTATTTCTTCTTGTAGCTATCCAAAAGACATGTATTCAATGAATTCGATTGTAGAAAATCCTCATCAGAGTGATAAAGCATTGGTGGTCAGCAAAGCTATTCATCATAATACGAAACCAACTATACCAGAAACGCTTATTTCATTACCTATAAAAATAGAAACTTCTTTAACAGGTAGTATATCTTTTAAGAAGCAATGTTTAATAATGATGAAAAAATGAGAGAGCGAGCGGGAAAAAGAGAGAAAGAGACTTACCTTAAAAAAAAAAAAAATAGAAAAAAAGATAGATTATTAGGTAGCAGCACAAGTAGCAATTGTAATAAAAATGACATAACAGCAATAATACCTACTATGATGCCCATTGTGAATAATAATAGCACCGTAAAAGCCAAAGTGAAAATAGAAGATAATCATAAAAGTAGTGTACTACCTAATTTGATATCCACAACGCAAGATAAATCAAAAAGACAGACAATAATGCAACAAAGGAAAGAAAATCAAAAGTCATCCCTATTACAACGACAGTTTTCATTAAAGAACAAATTAATCTCAAATCTTAAACGACGATCAACAAGTACTGGTGGTAATAGAAATAATGCAAATACATCTTCTTTAATGCCAAATCAAGAACCTGTCGTTAAAAGACATTCATGGCAGCATATGTTTCATCGTAGTATTGTTACAAAGGATCTTCCACCAAATCCACCTGAATCACCTAGCGTTGACCATGCAAAAGGAGAGATCTTAAAATCATGGTTTAAAATGAAATCAACGCACTCGAAACGTAAGTCCTTGTTTTCATTATGTAAATTCATATACATGTATACATGTATATATATATATTTTTTTTAAAAAAAAATATGTATGTAGATATGCCTTCAACTTTTACGAGGACTGTAATTAATTTGGGAGGTCAACAACAACAAGGTAGTCAAGATTTATCGAAAAAGTCATCTTCTCATATAGAGAAAGATACATTAACTCGACAGTCACCACCTATGACATCCACAAACAATCAGCAACAGCAACAGCAACAGCAACAGCAACAGCAACAGCAACAGCAACAGCAACAGCAACAGCAACAGCAACAGCAACAACAACAACAACAACAACAACAAAAACCTACTATCGAGGCTGAGATGCGTACCTATAAAGGCTCTATGAATCGATCTGCAACTTTCACCTCAAGATCACCTTTAGATGTATTGTTGGAGATCAATAAAGTCTTACTTGTATTAGGAATTGAAGTGAAAACAGTGGAAGGTTATAAATTAGAATGTACACGACAAGCTGCTACTACTACTACTACTACTGCTACTGCTGCTGCTGCTTCTGCTGTCCATCCATCATCATCTGATGATAAAGGAGGAATGCTATCTTCCTCTTATACGATTGAACAGCAACAACAATCTATTTATGGACACCCTAGTTTTGATCGTGGTGATGAAATTCGGTTCTCGGTTGAGATTTGTCGCTTTGAAAATTTATCTGGACTCTTTAGTGTACATATTCAGTGTCTTTCCTCTTCTCCTGAAACCTATTCGACTTATCAGTTTATTGGTCAAAAATTACTTCGTCTTCTTCAATTCGGTAATGTCATTCGTGATACTAATTTTGATCTCATATTAACGAATCATAATGCCATTTATGATACATAAAAAGAAAAAAAAATGTAATTCTTTATATTATTCTCCTATTTAGACTTTCTATTAAATATACACATAAATAACTTATATATGTATATATACATATACATATAAATATATACACATATACACACAATATCATCATCTTAAAAGATATGTTTATAAAATATGCAGATTTAATTTTCTAAAAAGCTCTTGTTAAGCCTTTTGTATATACATATACATATACACAAATATTTATATGAATTTTAAATAAAAATAAATAAATTGAAATGAAGTGGAAAAGAAAAAAAAAAGAAAGAAAGAGGTATGAGCAAAAGAGCAAAGAGAGATGAATAATAATAATAATAACATTAATTACGTATATCCGCGAAGAATAGATTGCGCTTTATCAGATTTTTTGATCAAGAGTTGATGACTGTCAAGGTTCTCTTCAGTTGTTGACATGACATCATCAGTATCTGATAGATCACAGGCAGAATCATCATCTCCTGGATGATATGCAACAAAGCGTCCAAGTCGACTTAAACGATCCACAATAAATCGACTCCCATTTATAGACTGTAAAGAAGGTAAACGAATCATGCGACGTAAATTTAATGTAATCTCACTCACAGATTCTTCAACCAAGATTTCCTTTTCAACACTTTCCAATACTTTCATACTGTCAATCCACGACTCTAAACCAATATAAGAAACAACAAATTCAGCTAATATCATAACTGTTGATTCTAAATCCGTCTTTTCGTCTCCTTCACTGATATTTGTTCGAACTTTATTTTGTAGTTTACGAATAGCAGAACGAAGTACCTCTGCATTTTCTAATTCAACAAGTCCTTGCTTTTGCTTTTCGATATCATTACTTTTTAGAAAGACAGCACCCACAAGGATATGAATCATTGCCTTTTTGATAAGTTCATCTAATTGATTTAAAAGAGATTTTTGTGAAATGGTAGAAGCTTTGCAAGTCATAGATCGAGGTACACGTTGAAGTAGAGTAGGTAACCATCTCTCTGCCTTTTCTATATCATTCTTCCAAATAGCTTCAACAACAGCACCAACAGAAGCCAACCAGTGAGCTAATCGCTGTTGATCACTGATTGCATTTAACTCTTCATGTTCAGTAGACTTTATATTTGCAGGTTCAGTTAGTAACATAATATCAGAAAAAGATGTTTCAAGACTTTTGTCAAGGGAATTATTCTTATTTTCATAGTGTAAAGCCATTGTATTGATGAGACGTTCAAATTGAATACAAAGGTTATCAAGGAGATGTAAAGTAGAGAGAATAGCGATAGGTACGATAACAGGAGCAGTGTAGGATATAGATAAAGGTAAATTATCTGTTGTATTTGTAGGGGAGGATGTTTGATTACGAATAATTTTCATCATTTCTTCCCAGGCATAAGTGTTGGGTATATCTTCAATAGAATTATAATCTTGATCAGGGTCTATCCAAGCAAGGGATTGCATCCAAATATAACTCTCCTCAGTATACGAATCAAGATTTACTTCATCATCGTTCTGACCTTTACTATGATTGACAGCAAGAGACCAAAAGTAATTTGATATTCTTTCAGTAATATGTTGTTTAGGGAGGACAAGAGAGAAGATGATGGCAGCAGTAGCGTAAGCACGAGCACGAGTTTGATTGACATGTTCATGAGAATCTTCATCAAGTAGATCAACCAAGTTAATCATACGAAAGCAAGAATAGAGCATTGTCAAGCGAGTATTGACAAGTGCACCGCCAAGACATTTTGTTTCATTTAGTTTAATCCATTTACATACCTGATCCCATTCTTCATCAGGATTTCTACTTTCATTTTCACCATACATAATATCATAACCAAGGATATGATGAGAGAAAATACGGATTGCTTCTTTGCATAAAGGAAATATAGCTGTTAAGGTACTTTCAGGTAAGTATTCTTGACGCTTCATTGATTTTTCAAGTATAGTATAGACTTGTCGAGATTTAAGTTCACCCGGTGTAACATTATTATTCAATAATTCTTTACGGGGAGTCATTGTTCGTTTTGTTCGAGTCACGCGTTTTAATTTAAAAGAAGAGCCAAACAACATAAACTTGGCATAAGGGAATAATAATTGAATAATGCAAATGATAAATACAACTGTTCGCAAAGCAGACCTAATAAATAACTAGATGTTAATATGAATTTTTTTTTTTTTTGTAATTTTTACCATCCACTATCAAAATTAAATAAAGAGCCAAGAAAAGATTCAGGAGAAGTGTTGGCATCATTCAAATTTTTAGACACTGTATCAACAACAGTTCTTGAATTATGATGATGATTTTGATATTGATCATCAGAACTTGGACCAGAGGTTAAAGGGGAAGTTGAAAAAAAGGTAATACACATGAAAAGAGCCATAAAGATTCGATTTGTCATTGCAGGTGGAGTCACTGGATCCAATGAAACCGGGGAACTAGAAGAAGATTCATAATCATCTAAGGTCTCCTGTTGATGATCAGCATATCTTGCACGTTTTCTATTAGAAGCCTTTCTTTGTTGCTCTTGCTGTTTCTGGAATTGACGTTCCAACACACGTTGTTTTTGTAACTCTTGTTCTCTTTGTTGCTTCTGTAAATAATATTGCTGTAAAATATCAGGGCCACCAGGAAGCTGACTTAAGATATGTTGAAGAGTTTGATTCTCACGACGCATATCTTCACCTGTCTTTTTTAAATGATGAATGTATTCTGTTGCTTTTCTTAAAATAGTTGCTTTATTTAATTTTGTAGCTACAGCAACCCCGTCCAAATATTCTTCGCTATCATCACCATCATCATCTTCCTCATCACCCCCTTTATGTGGACGCTTATTAGTACGAGAATTATTATCTTTCACTTTAGCATGTAAGAGCGCAGGTACAGCATTTTTTAGTTCAGCAATACGGTCATTAATATTATTACGATAACGCCGCTCGATAGCATTATGAGCAGTCTTTTTATGTTGACGAACTCCGTTTGATGATGCATTATTTGCAACATTATTTGCAGTATTATTCATCATATTATTAGATTTTAAACGTTGAATAGGAACTTTACCTAAAATAAAATAAATTAAAAGATTTCATTGGTTAAAAATTAAAAAATTTTTAAAAAAGATTTACATGTATATGGACACACATATTAAAAAAAAAAAACCAACCTTGAGTAGTTTTAGTCGTGTCACTTGGAGTTCTATTTGTCAATAAACTAGTAGTAGCTGTTGTATTATTATTATTATTATTAGCAATATTAGTATTATTCCAATTCATAAAGTCAAGCGAAGGTATAGGCAGGTTTGAATCTTTAGGAGAAGATTGTATATCTGAAATGGGAGAAGTTTGTTGAAATAAAGGCATATCATGTTGTAGTTGAGAAGGTTGAGGAGATAAGGAAAGATTTGTTTGAATGTTATTATTTTGTGGAGATGAATAAGGTAAAGATTCTGGACTAGCATATTCTTGTTTAATGTTATTGTTTACATTAGTTGTTGAATGATTATAAATAGATTTAAATTGTTGTTGTTGCGGTGATAATAGGTCAGCAACAGGGTCATACAATAATGCCATATCATTGTTATTATTCATAAATATAGGTTGAGCTTGTTCCATTCTATTGTTAGTGATTGAATTATATAATTGACTATCCATTGGTAAATATTTATCGAAATCTTGCCAAGTATCTTGTTGAAGAAGAGCAGCTTGAGCTTGTTGTTGTAATTCCATGTCGAATTGAGAAAGTGAAAAGTAATTTGAAGAATCTTCTTCTAACATCGCACTTGAATCGGCAAATAGATCAATTGGAAGTGGTGCGAACGCTTCCATTTTTTTTTTTATTTTATTTTTTAGTATTAAATGAAGATTTGTGCGTAGAATAAAAGAAGAAGAAGAGAAAAAGAAAAAATAGAAAATTAAAACTTTCTCCACTTACATCCCTCCCCCACTTAACCACTCATAATGGTAGAAAAGATAAAATAAAAGTCCGATTACCAACTTTTGAACGTGTGAAAAAAAAATGGCCTGATTATATTTATAGTCCAAAATACGATGATATACAATTTGGACGGCTAAAGAATTAACAATGGCAGTAATAAGTCATCTATATAATTGAACGTCACATTATTGATTTAGTGTTATTGATCTTTAAAATGTATAGTGCATTACAAGTAAAATAGATTGTTTTACTGTAAATATAAAGAAACAATAATAAAAGGACTATTATATATACAACATTTATTTTAGTTTTTAAAGTTGTTGAATACAAAATATGAATTGCTTTTAATAGAATCTTCTTCTTCCTTTTTGTGTAATAAAAGAAATGGATATAAAATTTTTATGGTTTATTTTACTATTAAAATTAACAAGGACACTAGCAATAAAAAATTACACTTTATGTACGAATGATGCTGGTAATTATTTATTTCAGATTGATTGGGCAAATGCAAGTTTCAATACTTTCAATTTCCAGCTTTCTTTTGACATCTTTGGCATAACAAATATAAATAAGAATCAATCATGTATGTATGCATGTTATGTAAGAAAGGCTTGCGTGTAATTGACTAATTCAGCGTTTACTAGACTATTTTGCAGAAAAGACACAAATTGAAGTAGGCATTTCTAATAAACATAAATTTAATTGGATAAATCAATTTTGTAAAAATGATAATAAATGTCCTACAATAACGACTATGATTTCTAATAATTGGACTTTATTTCAAAAGGTATTATCATTTATATGCTCTGTTATATCTTCAATGTTTGTCATATTCATATCAAGTTAAATTAATTAGACTCTACAATTACAAGAATTTCATTTACCATTAGCAGATATCAATACTCAATATTCAACTTGGATAGTAACAGATAATAATCAAATTAGTCAACAAATGATATGTCTTCAATTGGCTCCTATAGGTTATCAAGATCCATTTTGGGCTCATCTCTTTACTTATCTTCCTATCTCTATTGGCTTATTCATATTACTAATTACTTTCTTTTCTATCTATGCAACGACTCCAATCATGGTTGAAGATAATAATAGGATATTTGTACTTAATTATTTACCTACTGCAATACAACTTCGATTACCTGATATCTCTGAAGTAATTTACTATGCACAATTTATATTTACTATGGGTCTTCTGAACTTGTCTTATCCAAAGTTTTATCCTTTATTTTCTTCTAATTTTGCTTGGAGTTTTCTATTATTTCCAATTCGATGGATTATAAAGGATAATAATACATTATCTGAAGCAAGTCAATATCCAGAAGATGATGACTCGACTGTTTATTTTGATACTGGAATTTTAAATATGACAAATAGAATAGATCTCGATATGAATTACCTGTTTGTTACAGTCTTGGTTTATTTTTTACTACTTGTCGTTACACTTTTACTATTGAAAAGTATGTTCAAGTCTTTATTTTCAAGTCAATATGTTGGAATAAAAAGAAGAAGAAAAGTAATGCCTTTCGCTTTATTCTTGAATCATGTTCTTAGTAAGATTAAGAATCAATGATATACATACATACATACATACATAAAACTAATTTGTTACTATAGGTACCATGTTACAATGTATGACCCTCTTTTATCTTCCATTAACATTGACAGGTTTATATCAACTTATGTTATCAGCTCCATGGTATATATTATTGTCTGCTGCAATCGTGATCGTCTTTTTATCTTCTCTATTATATGCTTGGATTGGATTTATTATGCTTAGATTGAATGGTGGTGATACCATCTTGATTCAACCTTCTACTTTTGAAAGGACAAATTCACTTTACTTTATGTTTACTGAGAGACAAAGGAAATTCTTTTTATATACTATTTTACATAAATTGGTTCTTTCACTCATAGTAGGTTTATTTCAACGAAATGGTACAGCTCAACTTATTGTCATTATCGTCATTGAAACTATCTATTTCGGTCTTCAATTATTTAAATGTCCATATGCAACAAATCAAATTAATATCTTTTATATAACAATCGGTTTCTTTAGACTATCTCATGTCTTGTTAAATATCGTTTACCTGCCTAGTTTACAATTATCTGAACATGATAAACAAGTAGTTGCTTATGTTCAAATCTGTTTTCATATGCTTTGTTTTATTCTTCTTTTCTCTTTTACGCTTAAAAATCTATTTAATATCCTCCTTGGGACATTAGATAATCAATTTAAAGGACAAAACCCGGTACCTGCTGTCCGTATGTTAAGATGGCGACGATATAAAAGAAATAACAAGAGTAAGAACCCGAGTCATCAATATCAATTGCATCCTGCCCAGGAATACCTTCCTAATGAAAATCACTTGATGATTGTACAAAATGAAGGAATAGAAAATAATAAATTATCTTTTATAGCAATGCCATCGTTAAAAGGAATCAACAGTAACGAAGAAAATAATCAGTCCAAGATAATCCATGATAGACAGCAACCCTATACCAGTCTATTATCATCTATACAAAAAGATGACATAATAGAGGGACCATCACGCTATTATCTTTCAGATTCAACACAGACATCTGTACTACATCATACTCCCCCTCCTATACCACCACCACATATTGAGTTACCCAACAAAATAAGACATCATCAACAACAACAACAAGTAGTAGTAGTAAGGGAGATGGTGAATGACAATCATATGCAATGAATAAATAAAAAGACAAAGATACTAATAAAGCAAAATCAGTAATAATAATAATAGCATAGAAACTTTGTTTGCGCTATGAATAAAATATGCTTAATCTCTTTAGTTATTAATATCTCAGTTACTAGAATATAATAAATTCGGTTTTAAGTATAGTTACAGTATTTGGCTTTAACAGTGAAAAAAAAAAAAAAAAAAAAAAAAAAAAAAAAAAAAAAAGTGAAATCAATCATACCTATAAATAGTTTTGGCATACATACATACATGCATACATACATGTGTGTGTGTGTGTGCGAACATAGTCTTGTATAATAAATCACGAATACCTTTATCAGTAAGTAAAGCACATTGTGCAAGGTTTGAATATTCTTGAACTACTACGGGTACATTTGATTTGTTTAAAGTCACCTAATAATCTTGATAACTCATTTGTGCTTGACGTATGACAGAGTGATAAAGTATAGAACATTAGAAGAAAATTAAGTACAACAACAGTCAATTGAGCAAGTAATTTTTTGTTTTTTCTGAAAAAATGATGATAGTGCTCGAGCTTCGACCCAAAAATGGGATTTTTATTATTCGCTTTTTTTCGAGAACAAATTGGAAGTATTTATTGTTGTATTGCGCAACCGTACATCTTTGTTTGTTAAAGCAGACGAATTTAATTTTCAAGTAGATATTTTGACTAGTTACATTATTGTCTCTAATGAAAAGAATGATATCCGTTAAGACACTCTTACATTAGATCATTATTATTATTATTTCCATCTTTATAATAGAAAAAAAAAGTAGTGTACTATTGAATTATACTTTCTTTATAAACGATAATGCCTTTTTTTTATTATTATTATTAGAGTAAATAAATAATGCAAACAAATGTATGTCTTCTTCAGCAGGAAAATAACATATATAACTATTTATATTATTATGTGGGTGTGAGGGGAGGAAAGGTTTGTACAGCCAATTTTGTATATTTGTTAAAAAGAAAGCAAATGACACAAAATGACTATTATAGCTTTATTTTTTTTATTTGCATCTCATTACCTAGTAGTTTTGAAATGCCATCATCAGTCACTAAAGTTCGATCAAGATAAAGTGTCTCTAGTTCACTCAAATCTAAATGATTTTATTTAATTTAATTTCAAAATACATATTATTCAAGTTAAATACCTTTTAATAGTACAATTCCTTCATCTGATACTTTAGTTCCATCTAAACTCAAATAACGTAACTTTTTCATACATGCAATAGATTGAAGACCTTCATCAGTCACGTTGAAAAACCCTGTTAAATCAAGGTAGTCTAAGGGTAAATCTAGTATTGTTATGTTTTACATTAGCTTAGCTTACAATACACAACTAAATAATAAATGATGAATATTAAACCTTTGAATTTTGATAAAACATTATCAAGCTTATGTTCACGGTTTGGAAATTGAATATATCTTAGTTGAGTTAACTCTATACAGCAACAAAAGAAAAAATAGTAAGATAATTTTGCATATGAATATTAGATAATATAGAGTGTATACCTCTTGGAAGAAAAGACAAACTTCTTGTAGTCAAAAATTCACAACCACCTAATTTGAGTTCAATAAGCATATGAAGTTGGCAAACTATATGTATTATATCTCTATCAAGTAAGCAGGTATGACTAAGATCTAAATGCTTTAACTTAATTTCGGGATCCTTTCTTAAACGTAACTCTTGTTGTTGGTGTTGAATATAAGTATACGCTAAAGATAGTTGTAAAAGATGTGTAAATCCTAAATATGAAATAGATACGTGACTATGAATAAATAAAGACTATACATTTATATATTCATATATGTACCATTTATAATAGAGACTAGAATATTATTTTCTTTCATATGTTTATTCAAGTGTAAACAGCCATCAAGAATTAATATTTCGAGTCGATCTTTAAATTTTGCATTGACTGTCATGGATAAAAGTCCATGATCTGTAATCTTAGTTTTTGATAAATTAAGATAACTAAGATTATACAAGTCTAATATAAATTAGTGTTTTGTTAATACAACACATAAAATAAAATAAAACTCTCTTACTTTCAAGTGATTTTAAGCCTTTGTCTGTCACTTTACAGTTACTTAGATCCAAATAATTCAAGTGTTTTAGTCCTAAAAGAAAAGGGACTTAGTATAGAGAATAAAATACTTACTATGATGGGAAAAAAAAAACTACCTGTTAAAGAGTGAATACCATGATCTGTAACAATATCACATCCACGGAGACTTAGTCTAGTAACAGATAGAGATGAATTTGATTTTGCTAATTCATCCACTAATGAATTAGTGCAATATTGATATGAATCTAATACTACATTTTGCAAATAACTATATAAAAAAGTATGAAATGAATCTATATTATATGTGTATATATTTTTTACCATTTTTTTGCTAGTCTACTCAGAGTTGACACATTTAATTTTCCATTTTTTACTAAATAATCTAATAAAGATTCTGCTACTTCAGATGATACATTCATAAGGTTTTTAAGTAATTATTTGCACTTGGTGAATATTGCAATAAGAGTCCTATTATACAATACAATTATTTTAATGATTTTTTTTTTTTTTTTTTTTTTTTGCAAGTCCCCATTACCTATTACTGAAATTGAACAGATCTCTTTCAATGTTTGTATACATTGTTTTATACTTTTACTCTTATGTTGTGGGTTACTATTATCTTCATGAACCAAAGATAAACGACGATTTTCAAAAGCATTCAAAAAATTAGATCGTCTATTGATAACAGCCATTTCTTCTTCTTCTTCTTCTATTGAACTATTTGCAGTAGAGTTATTTTCATCATTAAGATGAGAAGATGGTGAAGGATCAGTTAAACGATGCCCTGTTTCTACTGTTTCATTCCAAAGAAAAGTTTGATGAGGATGAAGTATGGCATTTAAATGGTTCAAATCAAATATGTCTTCATTATCGTCTGTATCCATTTCATTCTATGGATATCTTTTTTTGTTTAGAAAATAATTTACTATTTATATCGTATTAAAGAAATATAAGTTACATGGATAACATCATTTAAACTTTCTGACGTATCATTCATAGATCCATTAGTATCTTCTTGATGTATTGTTTCATCAGTACTTGTTGCATTGAATTGAATTAGTTTAACATTTAAAGCAACATTTGGTAAAAATTCTGCTTCATGCATGTTCAATAAACCATCCTGAATAGTAAAACTCTTTCTCGGGAAAGTCTATGTGCAAATAAATAAATGTCATATTTTAGCTTTTCTTTTCTTTTTTTTCTTTTTTTTTTTACTCTATCTAACGATATATTCTCTATAGACAAGTCCTGTTGCAAAGATAACTTCATTTCCTTGTCTAGAACAAAAAATAGTACATCTTTTACTGTTGCTTCTACAGGAAAATATTCGCGAACAATTGAAAAATCTGTAAGTTTGAACTAAATATTGTTCCCCAAAAAAAAACAAAAAAAGAAAAGAAAGAGAGAGAGAGAGAGTAAATATAATAATATTATTTTTGTTATAAGCGTAGATATATTACTTGAATATATGCAAAATTTTGTGTTTCTGATAAAGATAAAGCACTCTTGTCAATGTTTTGTTTTTGCTGTTGTTGTCGTTCATTCCAAGTGCGTTGCTTTATTCTACGTCTTCTTTCTTTGTCTTGTTCAATATCTATTAATATCTTTTTTTTCGCTTCCTTCTCTCTTCTTTTTTCTTGATTTAACTCATCAGTAAGACGTTTGAATTCCTTTTGCTGAAGTAATTTGCTATTTTCATTCTCTTTTTCTTTTTCCTATTTTTTATTTATTTTAAAGTGACGGCATAAATATTCTGTCATCATATGATTATAATATCTTTGTTTCTTACTGATAATATGGGTATGCTAAGCATAGACGAAGAAGAAGAAGAAGAAGAAGCTATAGGCTTTGTAAATTCAATTTTTGTTGTAGGAGGTCGACTTGGATCTAATAACCTATCAAATAATAAAAAGATATTCCGAAACTATGTGAGATGACCTTAATTCATTTCGAAATGCAAATGATGTTATACCACTCAATAGCGTCCTCAAGCGTACTATTGACTTTTAAAGCTTGTTTACATAAATCAATATGAAATCCTAGACCCAAAAGATAGACTAAGGATTCATCATTTATGATTGACATGCTGATTCTTTTATTTTTAAATTTGCAAAAAAAATAAAATAAAATAAAATAAATAAAATAAAATTTATGCAACCGAGACATTAACCATTATGGTATTATAACCGTCACAACGAATATTCAGCATAAAACACACACACACACAGTTTAAACCTACAGCAGTATAGATTAAAACATATCTTATTGAAACTAGGTTGTTTGATTCGTTGTGGGAAGAAGATACTATGCTTATTTATCATATAATAATAAAAGTCACACAAGATAAAATAATAGGTTAAACAGGATAAAGAGAGTATTTATAAGGTTATCAGATATAATTGAAAGAAATTGATAGGTGGACCACCTCTCTTGAGATCCTCTTTTAGAACCTAAGCAGTTGGTGTTTACCTCACTTGAAATACACTGCTGCAAAAAGAAATATATTTGTCCCCTCATCTCCTCATTTGGTTAAACATACTTTCTCTTCAGTATATATTCTTTACAACTTGTTCATCCTATCAATACTCGCATAATACAAACTTAGATTTCTAGATATCCACTACAGATGTTTATCACTGATGTTCCATATTTTTATGCGTACTATTTTCTTATATCCCTTTAGTATTACAAGCCAAGTTCATTAGGATGATTATAATCGCGATAGTTAACTGGATTTCCTCTTATGACGTTAATCATCATTATGCTAATACAACATTTGTCCAATCAAGACTTTACTTACATATCCATCCCTAATCCTATTACTGACAACAAATAATCATTTTTTTTTACGGATGTTTTATATACGATTCTAGTATAATGTCTATTTGACATTTGAATTTCATTAACACTAATATTCTTTAATAGTTCAGATTAAATCATTCAGCAGTGAGTAATTATATTAAATAGAATGCTTTTATCAATGACTATGCTAACTAAAGAGTTAAAGTATAATGATATTTAAAAATTAGGGGAATTTTTTTTTTTTACCTTAAATGTCGAAGTTGTACATCTATTATAGAAAATGGATACATCTTTCTTTTTTTTAAAAAGTAGCATATAAAAGACTCCAGCCTCATCGAATTACAACAATGAATTTTGCATGATGCAGTGTAACACTGTAGAAAAAAAGAATAAAAAGGATAGTAGTGTTTTTTACTATTATTACTGCTATTAGCTAATCCTGGTCTTCTTTAAACAAGAAAAATGAATATTGCTAAATAAAATTTTCATGCTCTGAATAGGAAGAATGTAATATTTCCTTTAAAGCAAGAAATAACTGCCTATTTATCATTAGTATTATTTAAAGAAGAAAAGGTACACACAGGATTGTTTCTATTCATTTTATTGCCATAATGCCATTAATTAGATAATAAGAATAAAATGTATTCTTGGATTTACTGAGTAAAAATGGTGGTACAACGGAAGTTGAGACAGCTGTAACTGAGTTATAAACAAGTTCCATCATTGGCTCTTATTGAAAGACTAAAATTTGTAAAACAATAAATAAGGTTGACGCGTTTTAATTTTTTTTTTTCATTTTTTATTGTTATCATTTTTATTTGGTTCAAATTTTCTTCTTTTATTAATTATTCAATTGAGCCACTCTGATTAAAATGACTGTACCTAACTATAGTAATTATCCTGCAAATGTCGGTATCTTGGCTATGGAAATGTATTTCCCTAAGAGAGTAAGTAATAAGAATACTACTTATAGTGCATTATAATAATTCTTTTTTTTTAATTTAATTTTAAAAAAAAAAAGTGCGTTATTCAATCAGAAATGGAAAGCTTTGATGGTGTAAGTGCCGGTAAATATACTATTGGTCTTGGTCAAGAAAAGATGGCTTTCATTGATGATCGTGAAGATGTTCAATCTATTTGTTTGACAGGTAAATATACAAGTAAAAAGGGAATAAATCATGACAAGTTTTTTTTTCTAATTATCAATGATGATATTTAGCTGTTCAGAACTTGATGGAAAAGTATAACATTTCCTATAATGATATTGGTCGTCTCGAAGTTGGTACTGAAACTATTATTGATAAGTCCAAGGCTGTTAAAACATGTTTGATGACTTTGTTCTCCGAACATGGCAATACCGAAATTGAGGGCATTGATACTACTAATGCTTGTTATGGTGGTTTCGCTGCTTTCTCTAATGCTATCAATTGGATTGAATCTTCCTCTTGGGATGGTCGTTATGCAATTGTTGTTGCTGGTGATCTTGCCCTTTATGCCTCTGGCCCTGCTCGTCCTACTTCGGGTGCTGGTTGTGTTGCCATGTTGATTGGTAAGGATGCCCCTATTGTTGTTGAACGTGGTCTTCGCTCTACACACATGGAACATGCTTATGACTTTTATAAGCCCGATATGCATTCTGAATATCCCATTGTTGATGGTAAATTCTCAAATATCTGTTACCTTCGTGCTTTCGACTCTTGTTATCGTCGTTACATGGCTCGTTTAGGTAAACTTGAAAGTAAGGATAAGCCTAGCATGGATGATGTTGACTATGTTGTTTGTCATTCTCCTTATGCCAAGTTGGTGAACAAATCTTTTGCTCGTGCTGTAAGTTTAATTTTTTTTTCTATATATATATACATTATCTATATATATTTTCAAAGGGAGACGATCATTTTATTGTTTCATGTTATTAACTATTTTGTCTTTTATAAATCTAGTCATACAATGATTTCCTTTTAGACACTGACAACGAGAAATATGCTGCCCTTAAGCTTTTCGAAAAGATGTCTTATGCTGATTCTCTTGAAAGTAAGGATTTGGAAAAGACTTTGATGGCTATGACTAAGGCTAGTTATGCTCAAAAGGTGGGTCCTGCTGCTTATGCTCCTAAGCAAATTGGTAATATGTATACTGCTGCTGTCTGGGCTGGTTTAGCTTCTCTTATCTCTGAGGTCGAGTCTGAAACACTTCAAAATAAGCGTATTCTACTCTACTCTTATGGCTCTGGTTTAGCTGCCTCTATGACTTCTTTCCGTGTTTGTGGCTCTACTGATGAAATGAAGAAGAAATTGAATCTTCGTGAGCGTCTTGAAGCTCGTACTCATGCTAAGCCTGAAGAATTTGCTGCTGCTATGAAGCTTCGTGAAAACACCCACAATGCCTGTAACTTCAATCCCAGTGGCAGTCTTGATAACATTGCTTCTGGTACTTACTATGTTGAGAAAATTGATGATAAATGGAGACGCTTCTATCAGCGTAAGGATTAAGTAGTTTAGGGGGAGGGGAAAGGATTTTAATTTTATATTACATGACTCCTTTTTTTTTTTGTATCTTTTTACACATTTATATTTTACTTACTTGTCCATTTTATATAACAATTCAACATAATAACATACTTTATATCATTTCCTTTACAAAACTTTATATTTTAAAGGTAAAAATAAATCATAATATTGTTTTTTTTTCTTTAGTTTGCCTTTATTTATAATCTAGTTTAGCTTTAATTTTTGCCCCAATAAATTTGTGATACATTCATTATTCCCGATGTTAAAATAAATATTTAAAAGTGCAGTCGATAATAAAAACAATCTTCTTCATCTGAAATTAGCTTATAATCAGTTTGATTATTTATTGATCTTTTTGACATTTCAAATGAAAATAAAGTTTGCTTTTATAATTATTTGCTTCCACCATTTTTTTTTAGATGAAAAAATTAATTTGAATAATTTTAATAATACGATTTAAGAAATTAAAAAAAAAAAAAAAAAAAAAAAAAAAAAAAAAAAAAGACCAATGAGCACATAGCATTTATATATGCTGTTTTGGCCTGGTCAGACCGCTATGAAAAAAAAAAAAAAAGAAAGAAAGAAAGAAAAAAACCCTTTTGGGATAAAAGGGAAAATGTTGAAGTATATACATAAGTGATAATAATTAACTATTAGAAAATCGTTGTTGTATTGAAAGAAGGAGTACAATTCACGACCTTTAATAAGAAGGTGCTTATAATCCAGTGTTACTATTGAACAGTACACAGCATACCTAATAACGGCTTATCTGCTGGAGATCCAAGAGGAATTGGAAGGGCAATGATGGCCATAATAGAATATTAATTAAAGAAAAAAAAAACTAGACCATCAAAATGTATGTATTTTGAACTCTATACAACTTGATAATGAGCCAGCAATAATGCCCTTTTTTTTTTTTCTCCTCACTCTTTTGGGACAATGAGCCTTAAAGTATAACATTTGATAAACTGGAAGGAATACAATTCAAGTTAGTAGCCCCCAAATAAAAAAATTGATTTCATTTGTAACCTTGCCTTACCTTACCTTGCTAATACTAATACTGATAATAATAAAGAAACCGTCCAAATAGTGTCAATTTTGAAATGTAAGACTACTACAAGTCAATTAGTGAATCAATAAAGAGGATTACGAGTAAGAGACTTCAGATATTAAACTGGCTCATATTTCTTGCTCTCATATAAACTATTCGAGCATGTGATGATGACATTGATAGATGGTTGCTTGAAAAAAGGGTTGAATAATAGAAACTACATAAGGAGTATGCATATCACTTGAAAATTGAGTTGATAATAAATTATTAAAAGTGATCCACTGTAAAAGTTTTGATCATGCTTATAAGAACAGTAAATGGTAGTCGGATTGTTGTAGTTAACAGGTACAAAAGTATTAAATGAGTAAGGCTTACTGACAGTTTCCTCATTGTCTCGTGCAATATATCGCGGGATAATTTGTTTACAAGTGAGAAGACATCTTTTTTTTTGGCAAAGTTGATTTATGACAGCTTCAACTGTTATGGCTACCATTTCACAAATAAAGACAGTATTTTAAATGCAAAAGATAAGGAAAGAGAAAATAGAAAAGACAAGTATGTGAAAACTCTGTATAGTTTATTAAGAAAAAAAATGATATGGAAAAATGACAAGGGTTATTTATATGTTTTCGCAAGGTAAGTGGTATGAATAAGTAAATACTGGTATAATAAAGCATTATACATCAATATTGTTTCCGAATAATCCTGCTTATGTTAATATTAATTCACAGTGAATATTCCAGCTACTTCATTTCTAAATATAAAGAAAATGGAACAAGACGTGCTCTTAGTGACAAGTTCAATTTTTTTTATACATTAAACGGGAAAAAAAGGGAATATGTAAATATAAAAGAAATATAAGTTTTCTAATAAGTACTTAATATCTTTAATATATTGTACTCATCTTTGTTAATTTAAAATAATAATAATTTGATTGTAAAGGAAGAAAAATAATCATGATAGTTTCTCTGATAAGATATTAGTCAATAGTTTAGATAATCACCACTACACCACATCTTATATTTCCTGTATTTTTTAAGTCAATTACTTGTTTTTATACTTCTTAAAGTCAATTTAAAGCAAAAAGATATTTTATTATACAAACAATAGTTAAAGAAGGCACAAGATTATTAAAAGACGCGTAAGAAAAGATATATTTATTTATTTTATTTTCATTTTTATTTCATATATAAAAAAAGTGAATCCCCAATTCGTCAACAGTAATAATTACTGCAGTCCAAAGGTGGCCGCGTGGAGGCTAGGATTCGTTGCACCTTCTTTGTTCTTGTATTTTTTATTTTTACTAGGAGGTTAGAAAAACCATAGCGATCACAATATGTAACGCCCTCTGAATCAACAAGATACCCTACAATGTCCTCCTAATTCAAGGAGGGCAAGATAGGGTGTCTTCCTCATCAAGAGCCCGGTACATAAGTGGTAACCATGAGAAAAAGAATTTCCTCCTAGGGCAGGGAAGAAGAAGAAGAATAAAATATTATTATTTAATGACTTACCTATGGAAGAAATAGTAATAATAAAGAAGATAAAGAAGAAGAAAAAAAGGGAAAAAATAATAACTTTGAATATCTACTTTTTTATAAGAATAAGGAGGTCGTTGTTGTAAATTACAGTCACAATCATATGAAATCGATAAGAATATGTGTTACCCCACATTTAATAAACACATACACACAGTTACATTATTTAATTTTCTTCCTTTCTTATAAAAAGTAACAATGTGTAAAATAGTAAAATGTTGTCAATTTTATATCTTCTTTACGACTATATGAAATGTATTTACACTAAAGAAAAGAAAAGTAAATAAAATAAATGTCTTTTGTTTTCACTTTTTTGTTTATATTCTCATCAACTTTCTTTTTCCTATTTAGGCAACTAATATGCATCTCATTTGTACAATATACTACCATTTCCTAATAAGGGTACTTGATAAGTCTAGTCTCCCTTTTGTTGCGCTTAAAATTATTCTTTTGCTCATATATATCGTTTGCCAAAATGAGATTATAAAGATTAACGATTTTAGTTTCCTTGATGTAGGCTATGAAAACCAGTTAAAGTATCTTTGACTTGCATTCACAGTAATCTTTCCTCCCTTTTTAAATACAAAGATATGTTATAGATAATGAATTCTTTGATCCGCTTGTTTAACCAGTTCATGACATCAAGTCTTGAAAAAGCCCGTCAATTAGGCAAACAAATAATGTGGTGTAGTTAGGTGTTTGGGAACATAATCCTTCAGCTATTAACTTTTATACACGCCAAGGTTTCTATAAAGTGGGAAGCCATACATTCAAATTAGGTTCCCAAGAAGATACAGATCATATCATGATCAAGAAACTTTAGATTTGCTGTAATATAATTATTATTATTTTTTGGAACTAAATAAATCTTAAATTTTTAACGTACATTAAAATGAATTGGTTCTATTCCAGTGATTACAATGGCTGTAAAGTACTCTTATAAAGACTAAAAGGGAGATAAGAAGAATGATATATAACATGTTACTATATACCAAATGTAAAGGAGGAAATATATTTTTATAACAAACAAAGATTTCTTTCATTTTTTTTTTCAAAGCTCTACTGTTGCTACTTTTTAGCTCAGGAAAAGTACAAATATCTCTTTTTGTAACGAAGATATCAATTAGAATAATTAGCTCTGATAATGCTTAGTTTTCCTAAAAAAAAAAAAAAAAAAAAAAAAAAAAAAAAAAAAGATTACTTCTTTCAATATTAACAATTACTATTATTATTATAATTAGGCTATATTGAAACATCAAATGATATACTTAGTTATATCGCTTGGGTTATAGTATATATAACCCTTTTTATGGTATTTGTTATAGAACAAGCTCTGGATATAAGCATATGTAATATTATAAAAGACGAATTACATAATACAGTATAAACTATAAGCCTGAACATATAATAAAATATATCATACAGTACTGTAATAGAGCATCTTGTAAATAACATAAAACTTACTGATATCCAATCAGCTAGACGTATCAGCTAAATAGAACAATGTATCAGGTCTAAATAGTTATTTTTATAACCTTGATAAAAGACTCAGGTCATGTTTGATCCACTAAGATAAAAATGTAAAAGACATCAGGAAACTATACTCAGATCATCGCATAGTTATAACACTCAATAGATAATCCATATATAATATAATATAATATATATATATATATATATATATAATAAAGCTTGATCTTACTAAAATGATTTTAAAGCAGAGATAAAGATATGTTTATTCAATTTATGCCTTAAAATAATAAATATTGTAATACGATCATAATTTTTTATTAAATAAAATCAATATTTTAAAAAACAAGGACAAACAATTCCAAAATCAATGATAAAAAAATTAATCCGTAAATTTGATTGGTCCATATGATCGGAGTTTTAACGAAAAATACTGTTTATAATTGATTTTCATGTCAAAAAAATCAACAAGCTCGTTTAGCTCAGTTGGTTAGAGCGTGGTGCTAATAACGCCAAGGTCACAGGTTCGACCCCTGTAATGAGCAATTATTTTTTCTTTTTATTTTTTTTGGATTATGTATTGTTTATAGTTTATCTCATTTGTAAACGTATACCAACAAAAGAATATTTATTTGTTCGTTATAACTTTGTTTCTCTTCTCTCTATCATTTAAAAGATTTATCTTCTTTTTCGTTTTTTTTAAAAAAAAATAAATAAATATGTATATATTCAATACCATTTTTTAACATAAAAAGAGAAAGATCAATCGAGTTAGATACTAATATACAATGACTACAAAAAAAAAAAAAAAAAAAAAAAAAAAAAAAAAAAAAAAGATAAGTTTATCAAATCCTCACTAAATGATAAAATTTATCAAACAAATGTTTTCCTAAATTTTGGTTTTTACTTTTATACTCAAATATTAAAAATGCATACTATTAATATGTATTTAGGTAACTCTTGTCTTAAAAAGGATAATTCAAAGTTTTATTGAATTTATACAAAAAAACAAATTGTTGAAAATATATAAAAATGTATATACATGTGTGTATTATAAATGTATATGAATTATTTAACATGCATCTAATAAACTTTTTTTTTTTTTTTTTTTTTTTTTTTTTTTTTTTTTTAGATTTCCCCTCTAACTAATAATGCATCGATAACAGAAAGAATAGTCCACTTTCTGTTCTCAGCTTCAGGGAATACTAAAGAACGTTCAGAGTAAAAAACTTCATCATCCACTTCTTCTGGTTTACGAGGGAGACAGTGCATAAAGATCCAATCAGGTTTAGCACAACCATTTTGTGCTAACGCATTAGTGACCTGATATCCTTTAAAATCCAAAAGTCGTTTTTTCTTTTCTTCTTCTTGACCCATACTAACCCTAATATAATTAAATTAAAATCAATTAAACAGAGCTATTCATAAGGGGAGGAATGGGGTGTAAAATAAAGCGAATAGCTTACCAAGTATCGGTAATGATAATATCACAATCTTTCACAGCTTCTTCAGGGCTAGTGGTAAAGAATACTGTAGTGCCTGTCTTTTCAGCATCAGCTTTTGCAATATCAATCACATCTTGATCACAAACATAACCAGATGGGCAAGCAGCCGAAACACTAATACCACACTTGGGAAAAGCGACAAGAATTTCTTGAAGAATATTATTAGCATCACCGACCCATGCAACCTTTAAACCTTTTAATGTTTCTCTAGGATGTTGAGTATGTGCACTATAGACATTAGCAGGAGCATTATTTTTCTTATGATGATAATATTCATGTATCGTCATTAAATCAGCCAGAATCTGTGTGGGATGGTATTTATCAGATAAAGCATTAATCACTGGCACAGATGATTCTTTCGCAAGAGTCTAAATAAATGAAATAGTTTATTAGATAACCTTTTTTTTTTAAAAAAATGAAATAAAAATAAAATAAAATACATACCTCTATTTCATGATGGCCACCAACACGAGCCATAATACCATCTACCATAGAGCTAACAACATGTGCAGTGTCATAGAATGACTCATTAACTCCAAGTTGAATATCCTGTGAACCCAAAAACATAGCATGTCCACCTTATAGATATTGTTATTATTATTAGATAACTCATACTTTCCTTATGTAACATTTATATATATATGCATATATAATTTACCTAAATAACTAACAGCGGTCTCAGTGGCAACACGAGTACGAGTAGATCTCTTTGAAAACATAAGTGCTACTGACTTGCCAGCTAAAGGTTGTTCTTGTCTAGGCTTTGGATGATTATATTTAGATTCAACTTTAAATTGAACAGCTCGGTAAACTAAATCAAGAAGTTGCTCAGCAGTATAATCTGCGGTAGTAATAAAATGTTTAGGTTGTTTAGGTGTAAATGTAATTGCAGTCATTCTATTCTAATAATAAGATATATATGTATATGTATTAAAAGCAAAAAAAAAATAGAGAAGAAATCAAATCAAATCGTAATTTTTTATATGTATTCTTTTATTTTATTTTATTTATTTATTTTTCGGAGTGATAAAATATTAATTCTAGTTTCTGTCTTTAGCAATAAATTTTTACCCCAGATTCAGAGAAATCATGAGTCATAGTACGAAATATTCACACTGAGTCACATTAATCGTATACTAGAGCTTTATATATTTATATTTTTTTTTTTAAAAAAAGAAGAGTGAATTATGTATAATGCATGATCTAGAACTTTTGCTAATGTATATCAGCAATTTTAAAGTAACAGGATAATTATAAATAAATAAATGAAAAAAGCAAACAGACATAGTGTCTGGTAATTATAACGTTTATAATATATAAGATAACTTTATTATTATTGGATTATTTTGAAAAAAAAAAGCATTAGTGCTTATTTTATTTTATCTGGTGTAAAAGAATACAATTCATTCAATTTTCTTTTTTCTTTTCCTGTTAAAAAAAAAAAACCAGGGAAATATCAAAATATGCTCTATTAAATTAATAAGTGTATATCTTAAAATTGCATAAATTAAAATTGTTTATTTATTTCCGTCTATTTGAAATAGATGATTACAAGAATGTATTATGTAAGTTTATCCCTTTAAAAAAAAGAATATATGTTATAGTAGTAGAAGTATTTTGATTTGTTGCTGATTTAGTCAGAAATACGTAATAATATAATAAGGTTCACTGCTATTATTACCACTACCACCACTACTACCACTACTACTACTATTTTCTTTTTTTCACGTAATAACTTAAAGTAAAAAGAACAAAATAATAATAAAACCCTTGCCACTAAAAAAAAAACTACTACTATGATTATACTTTATCATTTCATGTACATAAAGAAAAAAAGCCTCGTTTGTGATGACATAATTTCTTATTTATTTATTTATTTATCATGTTCTATTTCAATTTCTTTTTTCTTTCCATTATATAATACTTGTAAAAAAAAAAAAAAAAAAAAGAACAAATTATTACACAATGACTACAGATTATGTTGAATTGAACAGAACTGGTGATAAGATGCCTCTTCGTGGCTTTGGCTGTTGGAAGATTGACAAGAAGGATGCTGAAGATACAATCTATAAAGCTATCAAAGTAGGATATAGACTTTTTGATGGTGCATGTGATTATGGTAATGAAGCTGAATGTGGTCGAGGCATCAATAAGGCCATCAAAGAAGGTTTAGTCAAGAGAGAAGATCTTTTTGGTAAGCATAGACAATAGTAATCTGTAAAGTGTATGTATATTCATTTTTGGGATTTAGTTGTTACCAAACTATGGAATACATTTCATGGTAAAGAACATGTTAAATCTGCTTGTCAAAGACAATTAAAGGATTGGGGACTTGATTATTTTGATCTTTATCTTATTCACTGTAAGGTTTATTTTTTATCTTTTTTTTGATAACAATACACACAACATAGACATGAAATAACCGAATGACTTTATTATTATTATTAGTCCCTGTACCTTTAAAATATGTTGACCCCTCTGTCAAGTACCCACCTGAATGGTATGTTCCTGGCACTAATAATACCCTTTCTTATGAATGCTCCCCCATGCATGAATGTTGGGCTGAGATGGAAAAATTAGTCGTAGATACTAAATTAGTACGTAATATTGGTATTGCTAACTTTAACTGTCAAGCCATTTTAGATTTACTTTGTTACGCAAAGATAAAGCCTGCGGTTTTACAAATCGAACTTCATCCTTATTTACCTCAAGAAAACCTTGTTAAATGGGTCAAGGAACAAGGTATTCATATTACTGCTTATTCTTCTTTTGGTCCTACATCGTATGTTAATTTAACTGAAAGTGGTAAATCTCATCCATCTTTATTGGAGCATGAAAAAGTCAAACAAATTGCAGATAAACACAGCATTAGTACAGGACAAGTGTTGCTTCGTTGGGCTTTAGATCGTGAAATCTGTGTTATTCCAAAGAGTGTACATGAAGAAAGAATGAAAGGCAACTTTGAAATTTTAAATATCAAATTAGATAAAGAAGATAATCAGCTTTTGGATTCTCTCAAGTCTAATCAAAGATTTAATGATCCAATGGTCTATGGTTTTAATTTACCTCTCTTTGAATAAAATAAAATAAAATAAAATAAATAAAATATGATACAATCTAAACAACTTATGGTAGTAGTAGAAGAAGAAGAAGTGATAGAATAGTAGGGAAAAAAAAAAAAAGATCATACATAGATTACAAACTTTGTTGGATTTTTAATTTTGTTTAATACCAGCTTCTAACATGGCATGCCTAGCATGAATACCTTGAAAACGTCTACGCCTAGCATCAAGCCATAACATGGTTTCAGCATAAGTTCTAGGTAAGATTCGACGAAGTTTAATATTTTCATCACCTGTGGAAAGTGTAAAGTGAAATACATTCGTTGTCTCTCGAGTTCCTGCTTCAATATCAATGACTTCAGCAACAACACGTACTTGAACAGATCGGTGAGGATAACCTTCCGACAAAACAATACCAGACTTCAGATTAAGAAGTGTACCTACATGAACAGGCTTTCTAAAGGTCACTTCATCCATAGATAATAAATTAGGTGAAGCTGATTTCATAAAGAGACTTGCATTTGCATAAGCTAATTCGTAAGCACGACGCATCAAGTAACCACCAAAGATATTATTATGAATATTTCTATCTTGAGGTTGCATTAAAAAGTTACTTTCAATCTTTGTATCTCGCATCCACACGAGATTATCTGGTAAAGGTTGCATTTCATCAGATGATTGAGATTTCATAAATGCATCATCATTTGTATCATGCGTGTATTGGGAATATTGCAAGTAAATGTCATGAATATCAAGACGTTCTTCAGGTGTAGGAGGCAGACGTGCTAATGAAGTCTCTGTAGCCCTCTTCTTTCTCTTTTTATTTGTTTCACCCAACGCAAAGAGCCTTTCTTCTGCAGGACTTGTCAACTTTAAAGGATTAATCTTAACAGGCTTTTGTGTTATTGAGTCTAAGGCAACCATTGTGAATCGAGTTGCTAAAACAGTATTCTTTTTGAGAATACCAAGATTTTCCGGAATTTTAATAGAGTCCTTATTTAAGGAACCATCTTCACCTTCAGATACTGTTTCGGCCTTAATAGCGACTTGTATATATATATATAAAAAAAGAAGAAAATAATTAATTAATTTTTATCATAAATTGGCTTTTTATCTATCATTTCAATCTACTTACTTTCCATAGAACTGTTGCCTACATAAGTAACATGTCCACTTAATTTATAATTCTCAATTTTAGCTTCTGGTAAGAATAAATCTAAACGATCCACGCTTGCTGTGACTACAGTAACAGGTGAAGCATCAGGATCACCATTATCAATATGTTTATAAGCTATAGCGCCTGCAAGTGCATCTAAATCTATTAATATATCAAAAATAGTAGAACAAAAAGTCAGATAACATTTAATTATGTTAAAAGAGAGTTTTTTTTTTATATGTACCTTCTAAAAGCTTGCCTGTTCGAATTCGACCATCAGAAAAAATATAATCATCTAACAATGCAGGAGATGATTTAAAAGGAAGATATTCTACTATATAACTGTCCTTCATCTATAGAAAACATCAAAAGACAATATATATACATAATTAGAAAGCTGAGTACGCATATAATAAATGCCATTTTTTTTTTTTTTTTTTTTTTTTTTTTTAAAAGAATCATACAGTTTTATCAATTAGTTTTCGAGGCTTAGAAGGGGATGTCACTGGCTTCTTTGATTCATGTTGAAGGATCTTGTCTCTCCAGAAACCAGTAGGTTTAACTGTATATACGTTCTGAAGATCTATGTCAAATTAAACAATTAATTTGATATTTTAATTTCTTCTTGATCTAAATATATAATTGGCTTTTACGACTACCTTTAGCATTCTTAATATTAGCAGATGAATGTATTCTAGCATATTTATTCAAAATAATGTATTTGGCATTATTATTTCGAGCCAATCGAGTTGAATGAAAAACACTCTTTAAAGTTTGTCGATATGTTTGACAGCTGTTTAACATTTTTTTTTTCCTTTCTTTTTGGGGAAAAAACAAAAAGGAAAAAAAAAAAAAAAGGCATAATAAGTTTGAACAATTATAATTACCCCGGACACTTGTCAATTGTTTTCTTTCCTTTTTGTTGACGGTCACGGAAAATAAAGCATAAAAAGAGTTGTGACTCCTCTTCTTTTTTAATGCATAATAATTCTCAAGTGAACAATAGCTTTCATATTTGAGAAACTGTGGTTGTTTACAGCAACAGGAGATATACACACTATGTATTTTATTACCTTATAGTAGATCATGACGACGAATAACTTGTACTACATGCATAAAACTACCTTAAAACTTGATATTTTGATGAAGAAATCATTTCTAAAAAGGATTATATATATAGCCATTGTTCCAATCTTCAATTTTTATTTATAAAAGAAGAAGAAAAAAAAACAATGTACATAAATTGGAAAGAGCAAGCTTCATCATCCATCTTATTATCTTCTTCATTAAAGTGGTATCGAGTGGAAGAGCTGATAAGCTATCTACATGATTTGCGATCTTCTATACTTGATGGTAATAGTTATACCATTAAAAGAACGCATAACTATCCATCTATTTTACATTGTAGTCGCCATAAAATACCTGCTTCGGAAACCAAACGTTTTCCTATTAAGGCTTTTTATTTCTGTGAAGGGTTAGGGGACTGGGACTGGCAAAAAATGGATTTATTAATTCTACTTTATAACCTATTGATATTTCCTAATGAGCAAGAAGTAACATTGGCAACAATAACTCATGATTCGTTTATATTTCACAACCACCACTTGCTGGATAATACTGGATCCATTGAACTAACTATTTTAATGATTATAAATCAAATATTACAGTCTATTGAAGCTAATTATAGAAAAGATGCTATCACATTAAACAAGTTTGAGGCTGATTGTAAATTAATTTGGGTCAATGATCAAGACCAACTGAAAGATCACAATGTTATGAATTGCGATAATGTTATATGTTGTTGTTTCAAAATTTGTATTTTATCTTCAACCTCTCTTTTACATAGACTAAATGGGATAAAATCAAGGTTTATTACTAAGATTTAATATCATGTATTTCTTCCTTCTATATCAGACATTACATGAAAAAAAAGGGGACATTTTCGTAAATGAAATAATAAAGATGAATGACAGATGTATATTTGCTTTATTTAAACAATAAATGAAAGAAGAGAAGAACTGTGATAGCTTTTAGTTATATTGTATCCATGTTCTTGTTCTTACAAGACAAGACAGCGTTTTTTACAGGAAAAGTGTAGATATTTTTGTTATTATTCGACATTTCTTATGATGTCCTTTTTGCTCTTTCTTCTTCTAAAGAGTCAATTCATGAAGACCTATCATATTGAATTACCAATAGTAGGTCCTTTTTTTTTTTTTGACCAATTTTAAACTACAATAATGTTAGTCACTTTGAAGAAGCCTATTATAATTCAAACTCATTTTACTTTTAATTGGACAAAATTGTTTTTCTTATAATATACTTTGTACAACAGCAAATTTTTTTTTTCTTTTTACTAAATTGCATGGGTAAAATATCAAAATCCTAATCCAGTAAATTGATATTATCTTAAATTATAAAGAGGGAAAACTTTGTAATATAAAAAAAAGAAGTTTATCTATTATCACAAACAAAGAAAAAAAAACTTTGGCAAAATATATTTGAATTTAGTTTAAGTTCATCATTTGACATAATATCTTTTAAGAAGGTTTCAAAGTTAGTAAAGAAGGAACGGGGAATTAATTTACTAAATCCCGTACTACTGAGTTTATTCTCAGATGGTGACAGCAAAATAAGCGGTCACAATTTGAAGAGGAATAAAAAAACTATAAAAGGAGGTAAAAACTCGCATCTTTTTTTTGTTCTTTGTACTTCTGTCCTGTGCTCATATCGGATAAATCTTTCGCCTTTTACTAAAGATTTCCGTGGATGCGGGACGCTAAAGAAGTTTACCCTAATTTTTAGGAAACCCCTTTTTATTTCGTTCTTTTTTTCTTTCTCTTTTGAGAGAAGGAAAGAATGAAATATCTTTATATAAATAAAAAAAAATGAAAAAAATATATTCTGAAACTTGTATATTAGACTATTTTTTTACTACTATTTTTAAGCTCGTCTATTTGTCTTCTCATAATTACGTTTTCTCTTTGTAATAAGAGTGTTTCTCGTTGGCATGCTTGTAGTTGTAATTCCATTGAAGCCTATAGATTTACAAGTCAATTAACTTAAATAAAGATTTTTTTTTTAATACTTGCAATCATTTCTTGCTGGGCTTTTAGTGAAGTTGAATTTATCATACGTGGTTCTAATGAACTAACCAAACTTAGTAAGGCTTGTTTTTGCAGTTCATTTTGTTTGACAAGCTCATGTAGTTGTGTTTCAATTGAAAAATGCCTTATATTTCTTGTCAAGTAAGAATAAGAGGATGATAATGATGAGTTATTTGAATGAGTGGTTGAATTAGATGATAGGGCTTCCGTAATGCTTTGTTGTTTGGATGAAGAAATAGAGTCATTATAATTATGACTTAATTCAAATCTCCCAATTTTTATAGGTTCTTCTCCTGCTAATATATAGCTTCCTTTACTTGAAGGTGGGCTCATTGATTTATTAGAATTATTACGTGATAAAGGCACTGACTGATAAGGTGGTGATGGTGATCTCTGAATATTTACTCTACCATTAAATTTTTTATCTATTTTTTTTTTTTTTTTTTTTTTTTTTTTTTTTTTTTTTTTTTTTCATTAGAACTCTAGTTATTATCATTATTATCATTATGATATTACTTTGAATAGGGTCATTTTGGCTGATAGGTCGATATATTAATTTACCATTCAATTGTTCACAAATACGTGATTCTTCAGAGAATGTAACGCTAGGTGTCTTTTTATGATGATGATTACCATCCTGAATATATTATATTATGTATAAAAATAATATAATCAAATCAGTTTAAAAAAAGTAAACTTACATAAGGTAAGAAAGTAGGAAAAAGTATTCCTGCTTGTTGTCTTCTACGTAAAGAATCATTTGTAAAGTCATCACTCAATGCTCTTCCTTTCCTAATAGGAGAAGATGAAAATGGTACAGAGGGTAATTGTACCGTGCTGCTGTTTGTATCAGCAAGAATATTAAGCTTATTTGATACTGGTGAATAGGACCATGATTCTGATGATGCATGATGTTTTATTCCTTTCTGATAAATAGGAGGTTTTCGAACAACAACGTTACCAAATGAAATATGTCTTTTTGATGAATTATGATTCTTATTAAAGTTCCATTCCTCCTCCTCATGGATTGATGTAGTAGAAGGCTTTAAATTATGTTGAGCCATGATTTTCTTTGGTGGTCTAGAATCAATAGAAGGTAAATTGGTTGATACCCAATTTTTAACAAGCCATTCAGGCTTTTTAGCTTGTTTAAAGAAAGGATGTTTAAGTAATTTTTCTGCAGAAGGTCTAGAATATGCTTGAATTAAATAAATAGATGAATTATGTATAGTATCTAATATTCTATTTTACCGATTTACTCCTATTTTATTTAAACAGCTATCTACCATTTCTTTAAATGCCAAGGAGAATTTATTAAGAGTTGTTTTTGTATCTAAAGTAGGAGGGTCATTCATGAGTGTGGCTATGAGTACTTTCATAGGTGGAAGATTAGAATTAGGAGCATGCCCAGTGAAAAGTTCGATAGCTGTAATACCAAAACTCCATATATCTGCTTTAGAATCATATCCATTTTCTTGAGAAATGACTTCAGGTGCCATCCAGCACGGCTATAATCATAATAAGGTTAGCTTTATGTATATAAATAAATAAATATATATGTATATATATTATTTATTTGAATACTAATCCCTTACTGTGCCAACAAAGGTAGTCCTATAATCTTTTTTACCCTTTTCTAATAATGAGCCAGATACACCAAAATCAGAGATTAAGACTGTACCATGATCATCCATTAATAGATTACCAGCCTTTATGTCTCTATGAATATGACCATTCTTATGCATATACACTAGACCTTCTAATACTTGTTTTAGAATAGTAGCAACATAAACCTCATCAAGACCATCTGGATACTTTAATTTCATAATATCTAAGCAAGAACCTATTTAAATATGAGTCATGTAATATAATGTAGTGTATTATATATGTATATTATTGTCACCTAAAGATATGAAAGGAGTAATTATGTATAATTTTGTTCCATGAATAAATGTTCCTAAAACTTGCAATACATTTGGATGTTTACATAATGCCATCACAGCCGTTTCTCTCTATCATAATGATATTAAAAAAAGAAAAAGTCCATAATACTATTAGATAGAAATACCCTTAATGCATCTATTCGATCCCTTCCAATAAAATCTAAATCAATCACTTTAACTGCAACTCTTTTATTTAGTGGAAGATAGATGCCACTATAAACAATAGCAGACGCACCAGTTCCTTAAATGAATATATAAATGTGTATATGAATATATGTATATGTATATAGATATGTGTGTGTGTATATGAATATGTATATATAAATATGTATATTATATTTTTATGTATATATTAATTATATATTATATATATTATATATGCATATACATTTATCTATTTTATTACATAACAATAATACCTATAGGTTGTTGTTTGTTTATTTCTATATCATCCATAGTCATTGTTATTGTAGTATTTTGCTGAACACCAACAAAGGCTGTTTCTTCTTCTGTACTATTCTTCTCATCCATACTAACTGTGAGTGTTGGACTTTTGTTTATTAAAATAGATTTTGGAGAAGAAATGATATCTTCATGATTAACAATAATCATTCTTTTTATAATTTGATTAAAGAAGAAGAAGAAGAAAGAATAAACACATATAAATTACTATTAAATATAAATAGGGGACAATAGACTAAAATAGAAGGGATTTTACATACGTATACATGAGTATTTTCTATCTTGTAATAATAAAAAAAACCTTATGCATTTTAGCATGTAGTAGTAATAAATCGGTTTAAAAAAAGTGAAAATTGGATAATTTATTATCAGACGCATATTTCTTGTAGTAAAATAGAAAGAGACTTGCCGTGACGAACAACAACAACAGTAATAATAGTTAAATTTATTTTTATTTCTTTCTTTCTTTTCTTTTCTTTTTCTTTTTATTTTATTTTATTTTATTTTATTTTATTTTATTTTATTTTATTTTATTTTATTTTCTTTTCTTTTATTTTTTTTTTGTAAATTATATTTAAAGAAAACAATTTAGGTAAAACTACATAGATTGACAAAGAATCTACAGATTCAACTAATCTTATCAAACATAGTATAACATATATATATACATTTCTTTTGCTTTTTATGTGTATATATGTGTATATTCTTTACGTATATACATGACATTCAATTTAATATTCTAATATTTTCTTATATAAAGGACCCATATATATATGAATAACAGTAAAAAAAGTAGTACTCCTTTACAAAAATTGACAAAAAATAATAACACTAATATTAATTCAACTGCTGAAGTAATGAGCGATTTTACTCGACAAACTAATCATGGTGCTTATTATTTTTTATTTGAATATAATTTAAAAAAAAAAAAAAACAAAAGACATTCGTTTATTCATTCATTTATTCATTCATTCATTCATTATATATTTAGATACCATTCACCCTTTTCAATTACCTATACAAAAAGATAAAAAAAGGCATTTGTTTCGATTTGGAAGAAAAAAAAGTAAAATTAGTAGACTTTAACACATTTGACAACAATTTAACCATGTATGAATATATAGGTCGATCTGACTTGAATCCTTCTATTTTTGGTAGTGGCCATCACTCTTCTGTTTCTACAAGCTCACTTACCTTTTCACCTTTAATGAATGATGCAGCATCCATATTGACATCTCGAAAAAAATCTAAAGATTATGAAAATAGTATATATAATAATGATTTACTTGGTGTAGTAGATGATAATTTAAAAACTGCTATTAATGAAAGAAAAAAATCTGGAAGCTCAGGCCATTCAAAAGGAAAAGATAGAGAAAAATCAGAAGGAAGCATTTATTTTTTGACGGAAGAAGGAAAAAATGATAAAGTAAATAGTAATAATAAAAAAAAAAATTGTAAATAGATAAGCGATATACTAAATTACTTTATTTTCGTTACTATTTAGAGTCTTGAATGTTTGTATAAGAAAAAAAAAAAAAAAACCATGAAAATGAGCCAATTTTAAATAAACCTTTTCGTTCTAGTGGATCAAAATTTTAATTCAATGGACGGTATTATTAATCCAGAATATCGTAATGGTGATAAAGGAAAAGTATTACCCCAGGTAAAGTGAAGAGTATTGAATAATAGATATTCTCTTTGTATTATTTATTTACTTGTTTAGTTGTATAGGGATTAGCAGGTATAGATAAGAATGTAGAGCATTGGGCGCCTCCAGATAGTTGGGCAGTACAACCAGCTACAGCAGATGATGGAGTTGATAATCATGTTGAAACACCTTCTATTGCTCCTAATAATAGAAATGAACAAACAGATTATTTTCCTGTTGTTGAACATGAAAATTGGAATATACCCAGTAAAAATGTAAGTATACATGTATAGATATTTATATACATATACATATATTCATATTCATACTTACTTATTATACACTCTATTATCTTGCTTTCTAGTATTGCATTCGTATTTTTCGTCCAGATGGTACATTTGGTACTTTAATTGTACCTTTAAATGCTACTACAAATGATCTTATACAAAAACTGGCAGGAAAGTTCTTTTTGCATGACTTGAGTAAATATAAACTCAGTTTAATTTTGCATAACAATGGTAAATAATGATAATAAATAAATGTCTGGTAAATTAGATTCATTTATTCTCTATTAGAGCGAATACTTCAATTGAATGAACACCCAATTCAGATTCAAAAGACTTTACTTGAACAAATGGGTTATACGGAAGAGGATAAAATAGAAGATGTAGGTAGAGAAGATAATTCTTATTTTTATCGTTTTGCATTTGGACCTAGCGTTACACAAGCATTACAAGAAGAAGATGAATTTGGCACTTACAGGCGTGTAGATCTTCAAGCCAGGAATCTAACAACGATTCCTATCTTTTTATATAAATATGCTGCTCGTATCGCATCACTTGATTTATCCAAAAATTTAATGATGGAGATACCCGTGGATTTCTTGCAGATGTGTAAAAATTTAAAGCAGCTTTGGCTTACAGCAAATGATTATCATGTATTACCAATGTCAATTCATTGTATTCCAAATCTTGAACATTTAAATATATCGAGTAATCATATTCGTGATTTACAACCAGCTCATTTAGAGGACCTTACTACTTTACGTACTTTACGTGCTTATAATAATCGACTTGAATCTTTACCAACTTCTTTTGCAACTTTTAAACATTTAACTATCCTATTTATTTCCAACAATTCTTTTACAAAGTTTCCAAAAATAATTTGTGAAATATCAAGTTTGGCTTATCTCGATATCAGTTTCAATAAAATCACTTCATTTCCGGACGAAATTTGTAAATTAACTCAATTAGTAGGTTTGTTTGCTACTGCAAATCGTTTAACAGGTCGTTTACCTTCTGGCTTCTCAAAATTGGATAAATTGCAAGAATTGGATTTAAGACAGAATCAAATAACTGATCTTGATGAATTATATATGTTACCTAAACTGGAAATCATCTCTATCGATTACAATGCTATTACAGTCGTCAATTATAATTTTCAGAATTTACGTCAACTAAAGATGTGTAAAAACCATTTAACTCAATTTACTATAGTACCAGCTCAATTATATAATCCAGATAATACACTAAAACCTAAGCGTTGCTCTTTGACTGATCTCAACCTTGCCAATTGTAAATTAAGTTCGTTATCGAATGATCTCTTTGTAAACACTGTATGTCTCGAAAATTTAATTTTGGATAATAATACACTTAGTGCTTTACCCAGTAGTATAGGCTCTTTAAAGAAACTTGTGCGTCTTTCTGTACAAGGGAATAATCTTGAATCATTACCTCCTCAAATATCTCAACTCACTGAACTTAAAGTGTTGGATGTTCAAAAGAATAATTTAAAATCATTGCCTCGAGAGATTTGGCTTTGTATGTCATTACAAACTTTAAATTGTTCTTCCAATTTGCTAGAGAGCTTCCCTGAACCTTATTCAATGCCTAGTACAAGCACAAGTTCTACTTCAAGTAATTCATCAAACAAATCAATGTTATCACAAACAACTAACGTGGATCATCCCTTTTTCACTACTGAAAACATTACATCCATTCCACCTACACCTCCCATACAGACAGCACATCCTAAAGATACACCTTATACGGAGGCGAATGAGGTCCCTGCAAATCTCCTTTCTAGTGGTTTTCGACCTCCCCCAAATTTTAACCCTCCCTCATTTTTTACTAGTCCACGAAATCATCCTCCACCTTTATCCCTTTCATTACGATATTTATTTCTTGGTGATAATCGATTTACAGATGATGTTTGGTCTCCTTTATCTTTGTTCCTTGAGTTACGTACTTTAAACTTATGCTTTAATGATTTGTATGAAATCCCTCCAGAGGGTCTTTGCCATCAACATTTGTACGAGCTTTATTTATCCGGTAATCATCTTGCTTCACTTCCTGCAGATGATATCGAAAAATTAAGTTATTTACGTATTTTGGCTGTGAATGGCAATAAACTACAAACATTGCCTGCTGAAATTGGTAAATTGAGAAAGTTGTTAGTATTAGATGTTGGTAACAATGTATTGAAATATAACATTTCAAACTGGCCGTATGATTGGAATTGGTAAATATATATATATATATATATATATATATATATATATAATACTCTATACTAACATTCTTTATTTTATTTTACTTTTTTTTTCTAATAAGGAATTGGAATCTAGGATTGAAATACCTCAATCTTTCGGGAAATAAACGGTTAGAAATTAAAAAAACGCATCCAGAAATTCATAATCCCAAAGAAAAGAACTTGTCTGACTTTAGTGCTTTGGTCAGATTGCGTATGTTGGGTTTAATGGATATAACTATATTAGGTGTATCAACACCTGAAGAATACCATGACCGACGTGTACGTACATCACCTTCTGAAGTAAATGGTATGTCATATGGTGTTGCTGATTGGCTGGGACCAAGTGATCACCTCGCAACCTGGGACCTTGTCATGCCACGTTTTAGAAATCGCGATGATGAATGTTTATTTGGCCTTTTTGATGGCCTTAAGCATAGCAAATCAGGATGTCGTCTTACACGGTTTTTAAATGATAACCTCACATATCACTTTATGAATGAGCTAGAAAAGACAAAGAATGATGATACTATTGTTTCTGCTCTGCGACGTACCTTTTTGGCACTTGAAAAGGAATTTGGCTCGACAGATACAATAGATAAAGATTTAGGTGCATCTGCTTTATTATGCTATATCTCAGGTACAAAACTCTATGTGGCAAATGTGGGTGATGCTCTTGCTGTCTTATCACGTAATAATGGTCAAGCCTACGAGATTACACAAAAACATATTCCCTTAAATCCTAGTGAAATTTCACGTATACGTGCAGCAGGTGGCTATGTTTCGAATGCTGGACTTTTAAATGATGAATTAAGTGTATCACGTAGCTTCGGTTACTATCATCTTATCCCTGTTGTTAACGCGAACCCTTATATTTCAACTATTAGCCTAGCAGAAAATGATGAGTTTGTCATCATGGCTTCACGAGGTCTTTGGGATCGTATCTCTTACCAAACTGCAGTAGATATTGCACGTACTGAAAAGGACGACTTAATGGCAGCGGCACAAAAACTTCGTGATTTTGCATTAACTTATGGTGCTGATGATAATATCATGGTTATGATTATTGGTGTAGGTGATCTATTTGATAAGCGTGATAAACGATTCCGTAACTTACGTGGCATGAACTTGGGTGTAGCAAGCCGATCAGGAAGTGTAGATCCTGTCTTGATGATGGATGATACAATTGGTACACCAGGGATGATGGCCAAAAATAAACGTCGTATTAAGGATGAATCGCCAAGTGATTCAACTTTAGCTCGTCTGGATCGTGAAGTCCCACCACCTACAAATCAAGTTGCACTTGTATTTACAGATATTAAGAGTTCAACCCTATTATGGGATACTCAACCTGAGGATATGCGATCGGCTATCAAGATTCATGATGCCGTTATGCGTCGCACATTAAGAAGTATTGGTGGTTATGAAGTGAAGACAGAAGGTGATGCCTTTATGGTATGTTTCCAAGATACAATTGCTGCACTTCTCTGGTGTTTCACAGTTCAGCTCCAGTTATTAGAACAAGATTGGCCAGCTGGTATTCTTGAAACAGAAGAAGGACGTGAGATTCGAAAAGATAGTCAAGTCATCTATCGTGGTCTTTCGGTACGTATGGGTATTCATCTTGGCACACCTGTCTATGAAAGGAATCCAATCACAAAACGTATGGATTATTTTGGCCCTGTCGTCAATAAGGCAAGTCGTATCTGTAACGCAGCAGATGGAGGACAAATCTGTGTTTCTTCTGATGTCATTACAGCCCTCCGTGAGATGCCAGGTGTCTTTGGTGATGACAAAACAAGCTCAGCCGAAGCTGATTCTAATACTTCACATTCGCTCAGTAGAGATATCCAACAAATTAAACGTCTAGGCTTTCATGTTGTAGAATTGGGAGAGAGACGATTGAAAGGGCTTGAAACACCTGAGATGCTTTCACTTATTTTCCCTAAACAACTAGCAGGAAGAATGGAAATGGAAAAAAATGAGGTGATAGCACCATCCCCATCTATTCTCACGTCAACTACACCTCAAGCAGAGCAAACATCAGAGCAGTCGTCTATGTATGCTCCTACTATTGACGGAGGAGGAGAAGGAGGAAGAGGAGAAGGAGGAAGAGGAGAAGGAGGAAGAGGAGAAGGAGGAAGAGATGAAACGTCCACGACAAACAATTCACCTCAACTAATTGCACAACGTAGAGATAATGATGTGGAATTATTTCAACCTCTAACAAGACGTAGTTTAAATATAAATCGACAGATAGATCCTGCATTTGTTATATCATTAAATAATATAGCTGTTCGTTTAGAATCACTTACGACAAACACTGCATTAAATAATACCGAAAATAATAATTTATATCCACGTATGAGTATACAGCATACCTTAATGAATATAACAAATGGTAGTAATAAGTTAGCTACAAATTATTCACAAGCACTTAACAAGTATATGCAAGAAGCAGCTTCTGATGAAGAACTATTTACATTGATGGAAAATTTTGTTACTCGAATAGAGGTAAATATATAAATATATATGGAGTGTTATACATATTTTTTTTTTTTTTAAAAAAAACCATTTTTATTACTGTTAGAACGCTGCATCTGCTCTTTATTTAAAGAAATTGGGTAACTTTACAAGTGTTTTAGAGAAATTAGGCGAAGCTATTGAGCTTGATCCATCACATATATTAAGAGCACTTCAAATTTATGCTGAAGTCAATAACCTGTCAAATAATTAAAAAAAAAAGAAAAAAAAAAAAAGAAAAAGAAAAAAAAAATACCATCTCATTAGATAATATGTGATTATGTGTTTTTTTATATTATATAAAGTAATCAGAAATAGAACATTAACTCTATAGTTTTCTTTATTTTTTTTTTTTTCTACACTACACTAAAAAAGTTTTTATTATTTATTTACTCATTTATTGAGACCCTAATTATTTAATATGTATATAAAACTTCTTCGTGCCTCTGAGTATATTATTTATTTATGCGTCAGTTTTCAACTATTATCGTCATACATAAAATTTTATAAATAAACCAAAAATTTATAACCATATAAAAAAAAAAAAAAAACTTTGTAGAACATAAGTAGGTGTTACAGTATAATTAAAATGTCCCAATAATTTGTACATAAAAAAAAAAAGTTACTTATTCTTCCTTTAAACTCTACTGTTTATTTTATTTATTCACTTTTTTTTTTATTGACATATAATATATACATAGTCTTTATATTTTACATTACTTCTTTTTCATCTTACTCCTTTCCCTTCCCCCTCCCCACCCTCATCTATTAAGATTATTTATTTATTTTTTCTTAAAACATGACCGAAACAAATAATACGCAAATTTTTACCGAGTCAATATCATCTCAACCTTCATCACCCATAATGAGCAAGCCAGGTTCAGATAAAAAAGAAGAGCCAAGCCATACAAATGTTGAGTTGGTTGAAAAAGATATGGAGCCAGTGATGAAAGTTATAGGTGAACAACAACAGGAAGAAGAAGAATTTTGTGATGCAATCAATGATATTAAAAGTTCTTCCGATGAAGCCGCTCATAATTTGTCTAATATCATAACTGCCCTTCAAGATACTGCAATTGTAAATATTCCGGCCAAGCAAGAACCTCTTCTCTTTCCTGAGGGAAAAGAAAGTAACCAAGAAGTTCTTGATACAATTCCTGAAGATAGTAAAAATAACAGCCCATTATTTATTATTACTGGTCAAGAATCCCCGACTCAGAAAAAGGCTGCCGATAATAATGATGATGAATTTCCCTCAACAACAACAACAACAAATAATGAACAAGATATCAAGGCCGTCAGTGAACCTAGTTCACCTCATCCAACTGCTGCAGACGTTAAAATTACTAGTCATTTCGAGCAAATTCGTAAATCAATTGATATGAGTCCAGAAGAAAGCCATAATGAGTTGATGACGGCAGAAGAGTTCTTGGAATATGAAATATTTCAAAAATCATTAAGTACAGATAATGAAATGACTACTACTACTACTACTACTACTACTACTACTACTACTACTACTACTACTACTACTACTACAACGGACGCAGCTACAAAGAAAATCAACCCATCTACAAATCATGATATTTCTATATCTCGTATTAATTTTGATTTAGTAAAGCCTAATGTATTACCACCTAGAGCTCAAGAAAGGTTTGGTAAGTTGCAATATATATATATATATATATATATGTATACATATTAAATATATATATATATTCCTTTTAGATGAAGAAATGCTAAAGGGCATTAATATGTTTTTTGATAACAATTTTTCTCAAGCAAAAGCACTTTTTGAAAGAAGAGGCAAAGAGTAAAGTAAAAAATTATAATAATTTTTGATATTAAAGAACCACCTTTTTTTTTATTTTTTTATTAGTGATCCTTTGTATTCTTTAGGTCTTGGATCAATGGCATTTATTAAAGCTATTACATCATATAATCCCAAGGATATTGATTCTGCTTTATCACAATTAACAGAGACTTATTTATTTGCATCTGCACAGATTGAAGCATCCTTTGCTAAAAAGCCTTTAAAAGATACAGTTTCTCATTTTATTACTAACTTAGTAGGATCCAATACCACACACCTTCCAACTAACACACGTCCATTAAATAAATATGAGCTTCAAGATCAACAATTTATGTCTAATGGTGCACTTAGAGCCCATGTTGTCAAAGCCGAGTGTAGTTTATTGATGGCAATTATATATCTCTCAATGGAAACTATGGTTGGATACCTCAAAGCAGGTTTGAATTTACGTAGAGGTAAAATGGATCAAATATGCATATATATATATATATATATATGGTGTTATTAATGGATATAAATTGAGAATAGCATATAGCAGTTATAGTCTTGTATGGCAAGAATATAAGCGTATGGGACAAAATTTTAACAAATATATGGATAAAAATACAGTCTCTGCAATACAATTTGGGTATGTACATAGAATAATAAAATTTTGATTTCACAAGAGTTACTCAAACATCTCCACCTTCTCTCCCTTTTTTTCTTTTTTCTTCGAGTAAAGTATTGGATCTGTACATTTACTATTGTCCTCTTTGCCTCCTAAAATTTTAAAAATTGTATCAGCTTTTGGATGGACAGCAGATAAACATCTTGGGTTTGCTTTGTTAAAGGTTTGCTTGGAAGGAAAACGTATCCGTTCACCGCTCGCATCATTAATGTAAATATATATTTTGAAAAACTACAAAAAAAAAAAGAAAAAAAAGAAAAACTAAGTTTATTATATACATATTAGGCTTCTTTCTTATTATGTAATCCTCACCTCATATGCGCCTCAAGTATTGACACGAGAGCTTATACAGCCAGCTATTGAATGTCTTCTTGATGCACAACAGAATTATCCAAACTCTGCCTTTTTCTTATTCTTTGCCGGTCGTGTTTCACGTCTAGCTCGTAACTTGCCTCTTTCGACACAATCATTTGTTTATACCTATGAAGTGAGTCAAGGTGACTGGGCAGAGACGACCTTAGGAAATCTTGCGACATTTGAGATAGCCTTTAATTCTGCCATGAGTCTTGATTGGGCTAGTGCCGCCGTCCGGGCTCTTGAATTACAACCCAAATACAATTCACCAGCATTCCTCAAGTTCTTTTATGGTGCCTGTATGGAGATGCTTGGTAATAGAACTGAGGCCATCTTAGCCTTTGCTGAAGCACCCGGCTTGATTGATAAACGAAGAAAATCAGAACCTGAACAATTTATCGCTAATCGTATTGCCTTCTTTGAGATCAGTGGCTATCAGGATTTAGACTTTAGTTTACCTGCTCTTGAGATACTATATACCTGGAACGCATTCCCTTGCATGACTGTACCTATATTAGAAACATGTTTAGAACTCGTTGATGAAACGTTAGATAGGATTTATGAACGCGAAAAACTTGAATATGATATTCGTACTATTGAACTTGCACCTATCTCAAGTGCACCTGATTATTATGATCAGCGTGGTGTACTTCTTTTGATGAAATGTGGTTTATTAAATGCGCTTCAACGATTCAACGAAGGTGTTATTCATATTAATTGGATTATTGATAATAAGGATAAATTTAAAAATACAAAATGGCTTATTCCATTTGCTTATTGGTAAGTTTTCAAGATATATATATATATATATATATATGTATAGACATTTAATGGCATAAATATATCAGGGAATCTGGGAATATTTGTTGGGGAACTGAAGAATATAAGAGAGCTAGAGCACTTTGGGAATCTACTTTAACACATTCTGGATATGATTTTGAATATAGATTAGCCACGGTAATATAAGACAAATATACTTAAAAAAAAAAAAAATAATTGGTTATCCGAATCTCATTATTATTATTATTATTTTATCATAGCGTTTAAATCTTGCTATTCAACATGCCGTGGAATTGGGTGTTCCTGAAACACCTGTTTCTAAACCAGACAAGGGTAAAACTACTCATGGACGTAAAAGATTATCTGTTGTTCCTTCTAAATCTTCTGGAAGTGTTCTTTCTTCATAAAAAAAAAGATTTATTTTACTAGTTTTATGATATGGTATCATTTCTTTAATACCTACTCAATAAAAAAGAATTTTTTTTTCCAAGACATAATACATATACATAGCAATTTCAATGAACATTCTAAAAGATTTGGAACTACCGAGATTGGAATGTACCACTTATATAAATTTGAAACATTTAAAATAGGCTGCTTTCAATATTCTTTATTAGGACAGCTTTTTTTTTTATTCTTTTTACTTTACTCCTAAGCATCTAATCAATAACAGTTATATGATTAACGATACTTTATGTTAAAATACTTTTTTTTTTTTTTTTTTGGAAAGATTTATTAGTAATAAAACTAAGGAATGCATTGTTATTTTAAACAAGGCAGCACAAAAAGAAATTCTTTATCATTAATTATATATATTAAGAATCACACTAAAAATGTCCTAGAATAATTATCTGATATCTCTTTATAGAAAAAAACAAGTTACTTTCACTAACACTTTATTAATAATAAAAAGCGTTAGAATTCCTATTTTGAATTCTATAAGAAACAAGAAATTAAGCACGGATCGGGACCATTAAAACATAAATTATTAGTACGATATTATATTTAACATTGTAACAAATCCAAGACAACATACTACTATCAATACTAATAGTTAGTCCTTTGAATAATGAACAAAAGTAGTATGAGTAAATCCCTTCTTAATAAATGGAAAATAACTTCATTTAATTAAAATAATAATAATACTCCTTCTTATTACATAAGTAATTGTCAAAGACGCTTTTATTAAATACACATATGTACATACTTGTGTCAATAATTTCATAGACAGACATATGTCTCGTAATAATAATTATACGCTTTTTACTAATAAATATAATACATGCATCAAAGTATTGTCATGTTACGAATCGAAAAGAAAAGTTAATATTTCCTCCCCCCTTTTTTTTTAAAAAAAAATAACAATACTAAAGAGAAGATCAAATAGTTAGTATTATTAATAACGCATCTTTTAAATACTAGTAGCTGTTTCTTCAAATATTCATAACACACTTATTAATTGTATTCCAGCTATTACTTTCTAAAACAATAGGATTGTATCATTCAAAAGAAACTATTTTGAGCTCTAGAATGTATATACGTATGTGAAATTAATTTCAGGCCTGATATAGTCACCCTTCCTCTTCTTAAATAAAATTATCTTTCTAAAAGGAAAAAGCAGTAATAACAAAAGAATTCTGTCACAAAATGATAGAAAATTATTTATATATTGCAGAAAAGAGTAAGGAGTATTTAAAATTACGTTTAAAATTGAATTATTATTATTAAATTTTATTATTATTAAATTTTCCATAAGAAAAACATCATCAAGTAGTGAGGATCTTGAGGCCATTGTTTGGTCAAAAACTGCTTTGGAAATCCATTGCTGTTGGAAGAAGTATCGGGCAACCGCAAACTTGACAGGTTCGCGTATGTGCTGCAATGCAGTTATCAGTCTGCGTTTGTGAACAAAGGAAGCGATTTGGTCACGTTGGTATTCCGAGTGATTGTTGTATTTAGAGTCCATGAGAGTTTTACCATTGAAGGGGTCAAATTCTTCATCTACGGTTACACCACGTTGTTTAAGCGTAGATTTAAGTTCAGAGGAATAGTCATTGTGGACTAAGATGGTAGCGAGGTTCCTAGCAGGATAGTGTATGTCTAAGAGTTGTCCATTTAAAATTCCCAAACGTCTGAGAATTGTTCGCAGTTTTCCTACTGGGATTCTTGCCTTGATTGGAATATATATACATAATTGAAACCTTGGCTGGAAGAAGGTTTTTGGAAAAAACGAGCGGCAGCAGCTTGTTTTTTTTTTGGTTACTTTTCTTGGTTTATTGGGCGGCATGTAAAGAGTGAGTAAGTTGGTTTATTCTTTGGATTTTATGCCAAGGAAGACTGGTGTCAATTGTTCGTCCAGGTTGGGCTGGCTGATCGTTGTACTGAGTGAAGTCGTCAGTTGATTTCAAGGTGAGATCATCATTGGAAGATTGTTGGGTTTGAGTACCAGCAATATTCTGGGCTTGTAGTTGGGTCTTGAGTTGTTCAATTTCTGCACGGGCCCTGATCAATTCGTTTGTGAGTAGCTCCACAGAAAGTTGAAGTTGTAATACTAATTGGTTCGTGTCATTTTCGCTTGTCTGCGTTTCGAATGTGGTAAGTGTTAAAATGGTCAATGGGAGTTCGTCTTCAGTGGTGACGTCTGCGGTGGTGCGTAAATGTTGGTAAAGAGTATATGCACTAATGGTATGGTTACATTCCGAGCATTTGTAAGCTGGTTAGGATGGGTTTTGTGGATCGTGTCCTTTTTTGTGAAAGACTGTTGTTTTATTGCATTTTCTGCAGCAATTGGCTTGACGGTACCTCTTTTTCAAGATTGTGCCAAGTTCTTCAACCTGTTGAGGATTCAACATTGGTCGGAGTTCGCAGTTGTTAATACCTCGACTAGCAGGCATAAATTAGTAAAATGAAGGAGTGCTGACTACTTTGAAACGATAATTCCAAATGAATTTCGAATTTAATATTACAGATGTCAGATTTTCACGTTATTCATAGATATTTATGAATGACGGAAAGAAAAAGGGCCTTAAGATCATTACAGGTAAAAAAGTCTAAACATAAATCTCAATTTCATTTCTTATTCTTCCAAAAGCCAAACATCTGAAAATTAATTTTGATTTGTCCAAAAAAGAATACTAACATCATTTGAATTTGAAGTAAAAAAAAAACTGTATTAATAAACTACCCATCCATGAAGACCCATATTGCAGTCCTCCAAGCGCAATGCCTCTTTCGAACTTCTCAATTACCAGCAGATACTCTTCTTGTCCATCTTTTGCCTAATGTTCAGATCCCAAATAGTCATTCTCACTGGTATAAATTGGCTCACACTACAATGTGGAAACACCTATGCTCAACAATCATCTCAACGCTCGGTCGAAAACAATTCTACACTTTTCGTGCTAAGTTTCGAGATGATCAATTTCAAACCCTTCGTCAAGACACTAACTCCATCCTATTGTCTTCTTCACGCCCTACTCTTGAATTGGATCCCATCCTTTGCTTACCAATGACTGCCTCAGAACGTAGCCGGGTGCTCCGATGGAGACTTGGCTGGGTTACCTGGTGGTAAACCTAAAGGATGTACATCATCATCTCTACATGCCTACTTCAGTCGAAGATCCCATCTCGTTCCTCTTCAACTTGCTTCCACTACATAAACCTCGTCGTCCTTCTGATTGTACGAGCTGGTATACTTTATGGCCTATTCTTTGTACAATTCTACATGAACTTGATTACTGCTTCCATGATGAATTTCCTCTTGATTCTGTCGATCCTGGTCTCAAGCTGCTGAATCGGCTGTCCAAGTAATAGTGTGTGTCTTTCTGATCACTTTGGTCTGGTTTGTATTTAAATTGTTTCTTTTCATTTTTTTCGCTTTATCCTCCTTATATTTTCTCTTAATTCCAAAAATACTGCTCTTTTCTTTTTCCTTCTTGTCCTTTAGGAAGGTTTTTATTCTTATTTCCCCTCTATAATTGGCTCGGGCAATATTGCGCATTTATTTCGTCGCTACATGTTCATTGCCAAAAAATTTAAAATAATAATAATTATAATAATTATAATAAAACTCAGAATTTATAATTATTAATAAGCTATATAATCCAATCATATTCAATAAAACTGTTAATTGTTTTTTTTTCAGATACTTGATAATAGATTTTATTTAGATTTATCAGTTAAAATAATTTGATAAGCATTTTTAGTCATCACCAATTTTCACAATCCTCAAAACAAATAAAAGTATATGTGTATACATGTGTATATAAATAAGTACATATTTTCTTTTTTTATATCTACGAGTTATTGGAAAAAGTTTATTATTCTGTAACACATATTTGGGTATATTGCAATAATTATAAATCAATTCTTTTTTCGTTGGATTATATTATATTTCATTATTAGAATAATTAGGTAATTCTTGGTTGCGCCAATTACATCTTGAACATTCATATCTAACACGCATTACATTGTAAATACACTTATTGAATAAAATGAATCGTTTCTCGGAACGTATTAATCGTACTGAAGCACAGTGATTGCACTTTGGACATGGATGGAAATCATATTCTAATGAAATCTTTTTTTGTAAACGTTTAACTATTATATAAAAAAAAAAAAAAAATAAAGTTAAAAAATTCCATTCTAATTTTAAGATGATATACTACTTCACCAAACTTTAACGAAATAAACATTAGAATAATAATGAAGAATTCTCCTTTTTTTTTTTTTTTTTTTTTTTTTTTTTTCAATTTTCAAAATAATAATAATAATACCGAAAAGAGAGTGATATCAATTTGAATAGAGCAATTTACTTGTCTTATATGATCTATAATAACGTAAATTCAAATTTTATTGGACCATAACTTTGACAGATCATAATAATAACTGAGCAAAAAAAAAAAAAAAAAAGCTTAATTTTCTACTTATTTTATTATTATTATTATTATTATTATTAATTACAGATATACGCGTTATATTTAAATATGTTGGGATTTTTATTCGGGATAAATACATGCATTATCAAGTTTTTATGTAAACAATAACGAAGAATAACATTTTCTTTATCCTTGAATACAATAAAATATATTTCCATTCGCTAAAAAAAAAAAAAAATATGTGATTTAATTGGATAAATTACACTTTCAATTTTCGTCCAGATTTCTTTTTTTTCTCTTTTTTCTCTTTCTTTCTTCTTTTAATTACAAATATATAATGAATTCTTAAAACATGGCACATTCAAATAATAACAATAAAGATCAGCTTCCTTCTATCAACACTATTCAGCATCATGGTAATCATTACCATTTCATAAATAATCCATCGTTAATTACAACGACTGATAAAAGTACTACGAACCATCATCATCATAGTCGTCTATTGTATTTTTTAGCAAATCCTTCACAAACAATAACTTCATTATCGAGATTAAATTTCTTTCAAAAGCCTTCTATATTACCTATATCTTCTTATAACATTACTTCAACTATTTCTACTCTTACAACACATAATAATAATTTAACTAACCATGACATTAGCATCACTGCTAATAACAATATACCCTTTGATAACAAAATGACTACTGTATTACCAACACCTCAGCCTTTATTGCCTCCTCCACAACCTACAAATCAGACTATTGCTATTGCTGCTGTGGATGATTGTTGTAATGAATGTTGTCCAGTTATTACCAATAAAGATCATGATGCAAGATTATCTTCAACTATAGACAATAATGTCATTTTACCTTCAATTAAACGTAAACGATTTGAAGACGTAGAACAAAACCATGAACAGATACAGTCATTACATGTCAATAAAAAGTTAACGACAAGAAAGGACAAAGAAGATGTTCGTTGCAAATGGTCTAATTGTTCTGCTAATTTTGATACAATTGAAAATCTTATACCTCATCTATTGAATCAACACCTAAAGACTTTCCCTATTAGTAATAAGAATGAAGTGAATTATTCATGTTATTGGGAATCTTGTACTGAGCGTTTTAGTGGTTCAAATATTACAAGTAATATATTACTTGATCATATAACTAATCAGCATTTAAAAAGCAGTACAACAATTACGTTTCATGTCTGTCGTTGGCTAAATTGTGATGAACAATTCGATGCTTATGAGACATTAACAGTTCATTTATCAGAGGTGCATGTTGGATCTGGTAAAAGTGAATATCGATGTGAATGGATTGCCTGTGAACGTAAAGGGAGAGCATTTAGTCAAAGACAAAAATTAATGCGTCATATTCAAACCCATACAGGGGCAAAACCATTCCAGTGTCAAACTTGTCTTAAAAGATTCTCTGAATCTAATATAGTTATTCAACATATGAGAACACATACTGGTGAGAGACCCTATAAGTGTGACATGTGTTCAAAGGATTTTTCAGTATCTGCAGCGCTTACAATTCATAAACGAATACATACAGGAGAGAAGCCATTTGCTTGTAAATTCCAACAATGTACTAAACGCTTTGCAGAGAGTAGTAACTTGACGAAACATGTAAAAAAAAAAAAAAAAAGAAAAAAAAAACAGATTCAGTTGTGTCATTTAGTATTAATTTTACTATCTTTTTATATACTTCTATATATTTATTTGTTTATATATGTATATAGATGAGAGTACACACAGGTGAAAGGCCCTTTAAATGTACAGTGGAGCCATGTGGAAAAGCCTTTTCAAGGCCAGATCAAGTAGCACGGCATTTGAAAACACATAATAAAAGTCTTTGTTAACAGTATTCTTCGTCCATAAAATAACCATCATAATAAAGCGAGACACCCAGACAATAGAGTTTAATAATTCATTATTGGAACGTCTCAAAAATAAAATAAAATGAATACCGGTCTGTATTATTATCATGGAATTGTATTGAGTCTTATTATTAACTTACTTTAATAACGTAAATAAGGTTTTCAAACACTTGAAGATTTGTTATTAATAACTCTTAAATAAATAAATACCAATTTAAGCTCTTTATTATATAATAATAACAATAAAGGGAGAAGGAAAAAAAAAAAGGTAAAGAGAGAGAGAGAGAGAGGCAAATTGCTTAGATTTAAGATGTAGCTCGAAGATACCAATTATATTCCTGTATGTAAAAGAAGGGAGGTTAAACAAAAAATAAAATAAAATAAGAAAAGCTTATTATAATATATACAAAACCTTATTTGTGCCTCTTATTTCTTGCGTAGCCAAGTCGTGAATCATGGCTTGTAATTGTGCTGTAGTATATTCACTAAATTTTTCTCTAGATTTCAATATGCCTACTAATCCCATCATTGTTTTAGTTTTATTCTCCATAATAACCTGTATTAACATTTTTTAATTTTTTTTCCCCGTTAAAGATATGTAAAATCACTTACATCAATTAATTCCTTTTTATCTGAATTCATAATCTTATCTACTTCTCTTTGATATAAAGGTGGCTTTACTTTATCAGATGGTTCAAAGCATATAGCTAATGATGTACTATTCAATATTTCCTTTTCAGCTCCATCAGTTTGGTCAATAATGTCTTTATCAGAAAATGTGCCAAATGGAGCATATCCTATACTATCGTTATTAACAAGTATGTGCAGCTTAAAGTCAGATAAAGGATGATTCTCTGGTTCACCAGGTAACTCAAATGAAGGGCCAAGAATAAATGGCTTCATAGGAAAATGCTATATACAAGAAAAAGGATGTTTTTAAAATTTTGTTTATACAAAAAATTTTGGTGAATGCATCTACATTACTTTATTTCTAGACATTGGCCATTTTGCTGGACGACTCTCAATAGGTCGACAAGGTCGTGCTCGTCTCTTTCGAACATATATTCCTTCATCTTCAGACAGATATCCTTCTGGTACAAGCCATTGATTAGTCTCTTCTTCATCTTCCTAGTAAAGAATCATTTTTTTTAATATATAAAAACATCTCTCTTAGATACTACACATGCATTTTACATTTACTATATCAACATTTTTGTCTTTGCCTTTGTCTTCAGTATTCACATTTTCGTCATCTTCATCAGTACTATCAGAAAACTTTACAGTGTTATCTTCATCAGGACTTAATATGTAAATATCGTCTGAAGGATCAATATCGATATCCCATTCTGCTTCACTGTCATAATCATAATTTAATAATGACTTATCTTTTGCAAATGGTCTTCTTCCTGTCACAATAGAATTTTCATAATGATTAATAGCTTTTGTCCAGGTACCATAATAAGCAGGTCGAACATCCTCATGAAATTGAAGTAACTTCATTTTTAATAAACGTAACTGTTTATTGCTGTTTGTACGCGAATTATAACTATTATCTCTACAATGGTGGCGATTTACAGATGTTGTAATACTTTCTAGCCAAATCCTTTTCAAGTCAATCATTCCTTTTAAAGACCTATAATTCTTTATTCCTCGTTTTCTTTTAGCCTCAGGAGATAATTCATTTAAAAACCGTTGTCGCAAATCAAAAGAATCGTTTAATCCAATATAAAACAGGGTATCAAAGCTTGAACAAATACGTTTACGTGGAGTTTTAGCGGGAGGAGCTACTGTTACGCATTCCCCAGGTTTAAACGGTGCAAATAATTGAGCTTGAGTAGTTTCATTGACTTTTGTATTTTGATTTAACGTTGTAGCATAATATCCATTAAAATTATTCTGAATAAAAATGTAAAGTTATGAATTCTATTTTATTATCTTCTACTACTTCTACTTTATTTTTTTTTATTTACCTCCTTTAAATCCTTCTTTGTAGATTCAATAAAGAAATTTCCTGATTCATTAAACAATAATTCAATTCTTTGAGCTGCAGTTAAACTTTGAAAGGCATTGGTAAAAATACTTGAAAACTAGAATGAAGATGTAATGAGTTGTTTTTGTTCAACATAATAGGCTTTGTCAATATTACCAATTTACGACGCTCTCTTCTTTTTTGTGCTGCTTTTATTATGTCTGCTGGAAATATGGTTGTATCATAAGCTTGCCATCGAAAGAAGCATAATCGCTAATGATAAGTTTATATTTTAGCTTATTATTATTCTTATGGTTATCATCGAAATACTTTACTTCAGGTACTAGAGGAGGTGTTCCAGTTAACAATAAAACCACGTCTGCTAATCCATATCTTTCTTGATATGCAGTGACTTTGATTACTTGTTTAATAGCATTATAGAACGGAATGGATGCTAAATATGTATTGTTTAAAAAAGTTAGATCTATTTGTCAAACAAGTACATATATGCGTTTACCTTCTTTATTTTTTTCGAATGGTGATAGCAGATCATTTAATCGGTGAGCAAGATCATTAAGAGACTCATCACTATATATATAATATTCAACCACATAAATGGTTGTAAATAAATAGTATTCATGATAAACGTTAGTTAAATATAAACCTTTCGTGCGATAGCATTGCAATTAAATCTGTAAATTCTTTGGGTATATCAGACGGATGTATATCTGTTCTTATTAATTCGAAATTTTCTCTCCATTCTCGAAAATTTATTATAGCTAATTCAGAATGTAAGTCTTTTAGACTCACATTATTCTTAAAATAAATAAATTACCATTGCTAATGAGTAGATGGTTTTCTATTCGAAGTCTTTCTTCAGAGAATACAACATGACCACTTTTAATAAATGTATATCCCTAAATGCATATATAACATTGCTGAAGTTAATAAATATATATATGTGTATATATTAGTAACATAAAATGACATGCCTTGATTAAATTTTGATTGTTAGAATTTGCAACAACTAAATGTATAAAAATATAAAAATGTTTAGCAAATAAAATCTATATTTTTCTCTTTTTCTTTCTTTCTTTCTTTCTTTTTTTACGCGTTACAGTCATTAAATGAAGTGTTATTCATTCTATTCTTATGTATTAAAAGTAAAGTAAAAAAAAAGAGATTTTAGTGTTTAGGTTTTTTTTTTGTGTTCAAATTATTTTTCAGGTACTTTTTTTTTTTTTTTTTTTTTTTTTTTTTTTTTTTGAAACTCCATATGAAAAAGAAAAAAAAAAAAATACATATTTGAATAAAGGTCAGGACCGTTCAATTTTTTTTTTCTTTTCATCGCAATTTTCTTGTAAGATTGTAAGGTATAAGGATCTGTGGGGAGCCTTCAATGGCGTAAGTCTTGGGTCTACCCTAGTTTGTGAAAGTTTACAAACAATACTAGTAACCTTGTCATCTCTATTTTTACACCGTAGAGTAGTTAAGCTCATAGGTTGAGAGAGCTTATGAAGTAAGCAGTCCATTGAAGGCCACTTTATTTTTTTGGGATAAGATCGAAATGTTTCGCGTTGCCGTAATTTTTTTTTTTTTAAAAAAAAGAGAAATAGCAATGTGAGTACAATAAAATTAACCCCTAATAAACCAAATCTTTATTAGCCTAATTCGAAAACGAGAAACAAAAAGAGATGCTGAAGATTCGGGTTTCCATGATGCTAAAAAATCTCGCTTACTTTGCTCTGTACAGAAAAAAAAAAAAAAAAAAAAAAAAAAAGATAGCTGCGCTTGAACTTTATCAAAGTCAATTTTTCTCCCAAGCAGCTTCTTCCTGAAGTTTCCAGATGCAAACTGGGTGTATTTTTCCATGTAGTTGTCGAGAAAAAACGAATGCTCTTCTGTAAGCTTTGCATTATTCCCTTTTCTTTTTGATCTCAGTTACAAACCTGTAACCTGGTAATATTGTACCTCCGGTTTCTTTCCATTATTTGCAGAACTTGTATGCACTATTAATTTCGATACATGCTTCTGAAGCAAGCTGTTGTTGTGGAGTAACTGGTGAGTGTGGTGCAGGCGTTAGTTGCTGCTTCTCTGCAATTATTGATTGATACTTTTCTAAAATGTGTCTAAGCATTGGTATAATATTGAATGGGGCGTTATTCAGCGTTTCTTTGGTCACAGGAAGTGACGGCAGTCGATTCCTGATCTCGACAATTAGCGGGTTTAGAAAAGCACGGATGCGGTCTTGGGTTTGATCGTTCAAAGAACTGGAAATGTTGGTAAACATCATAGTCGCTGACTCGTTAGAAAAACACTACATTCAACATATGGTTGTATATAATGTATTTTATCACGGGCATTCGTAAGTCTTCGGTATCAAGAGTTAATATCAATTTTTTACCGTAAAAATAGCCGTATTTCAAATTTTCACTTACAGGAAACGCAACAAGGACCATGTATATAAATAGTTTGAAATAATAGTTTCGAAATTTTCAACGTAGAAATTATTGTAACATATTGCAACAATTTCACATGCTGTAGACAAAACTTGCCCATAGTTGGACAGACCTTCCTTGTCCACTATCATACTAACGCCTTCAAGATCGTTGAGTTCATTCCATGTTTCTCCAAGACAAGGAATGCCCGAAGAGTATTTTTGTTTAAAATCATCAATTGTCATGTTCTTATTTACAAGTCGACACACAGAACACCAAAAATTTTGCTGGAAGAAGTCATTTGACAAGCTGTCTGGGTATTTTAGGATGTAATAATTTACAAAAAGTTGCGCCCTAAAAATAACTTTCCAAAGGAATACAGATAGTTTCTTAATTTTTTCAAGTATGATACTATCAAACACATCCTCATATGATGCTGATACGAACAATTTGAGCGGTAAAGAAACTATATACCTTTCATAAAGTGCACCCATGTTTTGTTCAATAAGCTCTTGTAGACTAAGATTATGATTGATGCATAACTTGCTCTTCGCCGACGAGTGTCCGCTTACACTGCAAGATTTACATGTTGTGCCTTGTGCCGCTGGTTTTGCATTGCGTACCCCTTTTCGCAGCTTGTTTCCTCTGTTTTTCTTCAAACGTATCCTTGCGTTTGATACCTTGTAACAGTTTGAGTTTTTCTGTTTTCTTATTAACAGTCAGTTTACATTACCTCTTCTTTGTTTAGATTTCTTATACAAATCATCAGCTGCTTTTGCTGCTTCTTCTGCTTGTTGTTTTTCATATATCTGTTGTTTTTTTTCTGCTGTATAACAGTTTCGACGTCCGGGTAAATAGCCGTACGCATGAAGATAACATACATACGACTTAAGAGAAAGACGACATTTACAAATCTATTGATTTAAATAGGCGTGATTTTTGGTGACTATTAAGTTCTATAAGAAATGGTATATTAGTATTAATTTCATGATACTACATACAGGCCCTCGTTCAGAAAATTGTTATCTTAATAATGCATCATACAAAGTTAATTCATCTATTTTATCAGTCAGAGCATTCTAACATCTCTTATCTATCAGGTTTATAATTAGTTCATTCAGTACATAATTATCTATTCGACATCCAATGCAATAGGATTAAAATATGATATATTGAAGATCACATCACAAGATTAATCACTAAAGATGTCATGCTTATTAGTTATATAATCCAAGCGCAGACTATCTACTTATTTGTGTTTCTCTTAGACTGGCTGAATACAGATATGAACTTGTCAGTTTATAGAGACAAAGAAATCTCAGATCCTTTTGTTTTTTCTTTGGCTCCTAAGGTTTGATTTAGATATGATTAAAACATGAGTTTTGAGCCCCACTCTTATATTGTGTAGTGCTATAATGGTACGAATGCTTAAGAAGCTGACTGTTTTTAAGAATCCACCCCTAAATCGAAGAAAAAAAAATCCTTAAATTTGCTCAGCGCAGTCGTAAATTGGTTTCCCATTGTACAATTAAATCAACACCAAAAGATAGATTTTTTTTTATAATACGTTAGCTAAACCTTCTTAAAGTTGTTCGCAAGTAACATCTATGTAGGCAGGAGGTAAAAAAAAAAAAAAAATAGATGACTTGTTAGTCTACAGTTGCATCTCACTTTAATTTCTCCTTTTGTCTGATTTCCGTTTTTACTTTTTTTTCAAAAAAGGTAAGCTAAACGCCTGAAAATTAATTTTGATTCGTACAGAAAACTACTAACATTGTCTGAATTTGAAGTGCAAAAATTATAATACACGTTCTTTTTTTTTCTTTTTAACCTATTTTAGAAATACAATTACTTCTCCGCTATTTATAATTTCCTCTTTTAGGGCCATCATAAATGATTTAATTCATTCATGTAAGCGAACCAATATTGATTTGTATTTCTCTGCTGCCGCTGCTACTACTACTACTACTACTACTACTGCTACTACTACTGCTGCTACTACTGCTACTGCTACTACTACTGCTGCTGCTGCTGTTGCTACTTCTGAGAGTTTCTGTTTATATATAAATATAATCATTTATCCTTCTGGCTTTCCCCTTCTTTTTTCTCCTCCCCCTTTCTCTTTTCTCTCTCTTTCTCTAACTCGGTCTGTTTCCCCTTTTTCTTTTATATTTTATTCTCTCCCCTCTTTCTTTTTTCTTTCTTTCTTTCTTTCTTTCTTTTTTTTTTTTTTACCCTTTTTTTTCTTTAATCTGTATTTCATACAAGCAACTCTTTCTTATTTTCATATTAGAATTGAAGAAGAAGAAGAAAAAAAAGCAATCATTTTTTTTCTTCTTTGCTCTTTTGAATAATTATACATCATCATTCATCAATGCATAAAAACAACACCCTCATGTCTAATTCAATTCAATCATCATCTACTCACATTGTCGGGGTTCATTACAAAGTTGGAAAGAAACTCGGAGAAGGGAGTTTTGGTGTACTTTATGAAGGTTAGTCATACACAGATATACGAATATATGTACATATACATATACATATACATATATATACATATATATATATATATATGTATGTATGTATACATGTGTGTGTGTGTGTGTGTGTGTATTGTGTGTATATGTACATACGTATATTTAAAACAAAAGAAATAAATTAAATACATATATTTATATATTTATTAGGACTTAACTTACTAAACAATCGATCTGTGGCAATTAAATTTGAACCTAGAAAATCTGACGCACCGCAACTAAGAGATGAATATAGAACTTATAAAGTGTTAGCTGGTTTACGTAATGTAGTAGAATATACATATTATAAAGCTAATCATGATAATAATCATACAATATCTTTTATCGGAAATATTAGCCGGTGTTCCGAGTGCATATTATTTTGGACAAGAAGGATTGCACAATATTCTTGTCATTGATTTACTCGGACCGAGTTTAGAAGATTTATTTGTCCTTTGTAGAAGAAAATTCTCAATAAAGACAGTGGCTATGTTGGCAAAGCAAATGGTATAATTCTTATTGTAAAAAAAAAAAGAAAAGAAAAGAAAAAGAAAAAAAAATTAATACTCGTTAATAATAGATTACTAGAGTTGAAAGTGTTCATGAAAGAAATTTGATTTATAGAGATATTAAACCGGATAATTTTTTAATTGGTCGTCCAGGCACAAAATATGCTGATACAGTTTATTTAATTGATTATGGCATGGCTAAATTATATCGTGATCCTAAAACAAAACAACATATACCTTATCGTGAACGCAAAAGTTTGTCAGGAACAGCAAGATACATGAGTATAAATACTCATTTAGGAAGAGGTAAGACTCTATTTTTATATGAATTGGTGAAACATATTTAATATAGAGAGTGTGAGTGAAGTATGATGATAGGGGAATAGTTACAGATCAAATACATGAATATATAAATAAATATTATGTATTTCTAAGCTCCCTCTCCCTCTCCCAACTCCCAACTCCGATTTTAAAATAATCAATTTTCTACTCCTCTCTTAGAACAATCAAGACGAGATGATTTAGAGTCTTTAGGTCATGTTTTCATGTATTTCTTAAGAGGCTCATTGCCTTGGCAAGGATTAAAGGCTGCTACGAATAAACAAAAATATGAAAAAATTGGAGAGAAAAAACAAACAACATCAATCAAGGACTTATGTGATGCATATCCCGGTAAAGTTTATAACACAAATTTTATAGCTAATTTTTAATTTATATCTGTATATTATTTAGAGGAATTCGGCATATATTTACAATATGTCCGCAAATTAGGATTTGAAGAAACACCTGATTATGATTTTTTAAGAGAATTATTTAATAAAGTTCTTCGTCGTCTAAATGACACTGATAATAGCGAGTATGATTGGAAACTACTTAATAGAGGAAAAGGACTCGAGGTAATATAACAAAAAAAAAAAAGAGTCTATTTTATTTTTAAATTTAAATTTTTACATTTATAGCCTCGTGAAAATAAACGTCAGACTCGTGAAGAAGATCAAACAAAAATTGTGACATTCCATGGCCGTCGATCAAATGAACCAAATTCTATAAAACGACATGTTTCTCATCCAAAGATATCCCCTAATACTAATACTAATACTAATAATAATAATACAAATAACAATGCTGATAATAATAATAATATGATGACACAATTATCGAATATGCCGTTTACATCTTCAGCACTTAATAATGATGCGTATACAAAAATGCCCGCTACACCTACTCATGGAACTATAGATGATTCAAATCAATATGAAACACAACAAAGAAATAACAAAGAAGAGCATCGAAGCTTTTGGCAAGCTTTTATGTCATTAATGGCTTGTGGTGGTGGTGGTACTTACTAAATAATAGATTAAATAATGTTATTATTATACAAAACTTATGATTTTTTTTTTTTTTAAAAAAAGTATTAAAATTTCTATAAATAAATAAATAAATACTACATCTTACAAGTTATTTAATAATGTATGTTTTCTTTTTACTATGTATCACATTAAAAAAAAAATGGCTACTGTCTTTTCTTTAGAATATACTAGTTTATTTATCTAAATAAGAAAGGCTGTTGTATCATAGTGTTCGATTGATATCCTCCTATAAAACTCCCTCTATTATATAGCAATAAATCGTGATGAGGATCCTTTATTCCTATTTCATTTGGTATTCTATTATTATAAGTTGATGAAGATGAAGACATGACTGGATAATATATAGGTGCTGCTGCTGCTGCATGCATAGGCATTATATGTGACATGTGTCGGTTTTGAGTCTTACACAAATTATCTTGATATTGTTGCTCACGTTGATAAATACATAGCCTTTCCCAGTCATAATCCTGTTGTTGTTGTTGTTGCTTATAATTATGACTTTTTCTTCTACTACCACTACTACTGTTACTAGTAAAATCAGGTTCACTTTTCATAGGTCTAAGCTGCTGATAGTGATGTTGTTGTAAGTTGTAATGATGATTTTCTTTGGCAGAAACAATATGTGGACTCTGATATGATATAGGTAAAGGTGGTGGGATTGGTAATGTTTCTGTAGGTGATGATATGCTCATTGCTGCTGTACTATAACCTTGTGCAGTTTGTCTACTACTATTACTACTACTATTACTACTATTACTAGTACGGTTACTACTTGACTTACTTTTTCCCTTCTTGTTGTTACTAGCTGATACTTGTTTTATCTTTTTTAAATTAGGTACTGATATGGAAGATCGTATGTTTTGTAAATAGTTCGTATTGATAATTTCTTGTTGATTTACATTTCCTTCTCCTCCTCCTCCTCCTTTTTGACGTGATGACTTTCTTTTTGTTTGTGACTTTCGTTTTCTTGTAGAAGAAAAAGTATTCTCTATTCTATCGTCGTCATCATCATCATCATTACTTTCAATGTCTGCTTCAGCTGCTATGATGGTCTCGTCTTCAATTGCATGAAACTCATTAAAATGATTCGGAGCTTCTGGAAAAGATGTATTCTTCATCGAGTTCTTATCTTCTTCTAATTCGATATGACCTGACTGCTGTTGTTCGTTGAGAGTTGTGTTTGATAAAGTAAATGGAATAGAGGAGGTTGATGTATCTGCTTGACTATCATTTATATGCCTATGATTAGCTGCAGGAGGAGGCAGATGTAGTTTGTTTAATTTCATAGTTGGTTGTTGTCTAACAGGAGTTGACTTACTCTGTCTAAGTGGAGGTAATTGATGAACTGACTGTCTTTGTTGCAAGGTGTTGTTGTAATCCTCTTTTTTAGAATAAGATGCATTAGGTATAAAGTGTTGGTGGTAGAGATGATGTTGATGCATCTGTTGCGTAATATCTGGCAAATCATTTGGGATCATAGGACAATAATACATTTGTTGTTGTTGTTGGGCTGAATCGATAAACCTATTACTACCTGGGTGAGGTAAGACAACATGGTTTGTTGAGAGAGGAGTTACCGTTAAGGGCCCATACGCTTGTGGAACAACAAAAGGACGCTGCTGTCTCATCATAATGCTAGTATGAAAGAGTTCCTGTTGACGTAAAGCGGCCAATTTCGCTTGATTTCTATGTCTATCTTTCATTCTTTCAATCATGGATTCTACTTGATCTGAATCAGGTTCAATTCCATGAGTCCAATTATCCACCTTTCGCTGAACTAAGGGCTCATTATCCTGTCTTCTTCTTTCCATGATAGGCTGTACGCCCTTTGTCATACGTTTTCGTGAACTATGACTATTATTTGCTATCTTTTTAGCATCAACGTCTTGATCACTATAGTCTACAGAAGAAATTTTTGACTCATCATCAGTATCAGAGACGTCAGAATCTAATACTGTTTGAGTAACAACTGGAGTCTTTGTATTATTATTATCAACTTTAGGATCTACTGTTATCCTAAACGTGGTCAAAGACGGTGATGAAGTTTTAGCATCTTTGTTTAAAAGAGAATCAAACATACTTGTCGATAATGACTCACTATGGTTTGTTGCTGAAGGAGCGTTTAAATAGCTACTGTAGATACTATCACTATTTAAAAGAATATTGGATGCTTTATTCTCTTTGTTATTGTCTTTTGTTTTTTTCATATCAACCGAGTTCAATACTTCTTCTTGCTCTAACTGAAGTTGATGTGATAGGGCAAGGGCTAATGAAATATCAGTTTGAATCGAATCTATCAAAATTTGAACATAATTTTAATAAAGCAGGAAAAAAAAAATGCTGTGCTATCATAAAAAAAAATTACCCTTTTGTCCACCATCCAATTCAGCAAAAATGTCATCAAATAAGCTACTACTACCTAAACCGTAGGATGTAGTTTGTTGTTTATCTGCTTGTGCTTTTTTTGGAAAACAGAGTGTCGTGTCATTCACTTTACTATGTATATCAGTATCTAAACAATGATTATTCAAGTCCAAGTTTAAATCTAATGAAATAGGTTCTAGTTTAGGTACTGAAGGAGCAGATATTGCGATACATGATGACTCTTGCTGTTGTTGTGCTTTTTCTTTTTTATTACTCTTCTTTTTATATAAACTGCCTAATTTAAGAAGTCCCATACGTATTATTTAAAAATGATTAAAACAAGAGGGAGAGAGAGAGAGAGAAAGATTTGAAACTTATCAAGTATTACAAGGAAAATAAACAGCGTTATAATTTTATCTAATGTGCTACCTAAAAAAGAAAAACGTGCTAACAGTGATTATTTCATCCTTTCCTAAATGAAGATCTTTTGTGTGTGTGTAATTCAAGATGAATAACCTTTTCTGTATAAAAAGTGAGATAATTCTTCATGTATCATTCTTTTTTTTTTTATAACTATTATAATTAAGCTAAGTTTTTATATTCGTTAAATTAGTTTGATCTACAAAGACATTAAGAGGTTAACAAGCATAACTTACTGTCAAAGATGATTTTAACTATATGTACAAAAAAAAAAAAAAAAAAATGAAGAAAATGCAAATAAAGCATTTAGAAATATATAGCATATCAGTTGTATACAAATATATATTTTTTTTTACTAATTAACGAATAAAATAATTTCAAAATTATCAACTGAAATACGATAATTCAGATTATTGTTTTAGCTAAAGACATACATTAGATAGAAGCGAATGAACAGACAATAAAACTTTTTTTTTTTTTTTTTTTTTTTAAAAAAAAAGTTACATGTTGCAACTTTGTTAAGGGTTAGCATTAGCCAAGTATAGAGCAAATCGTAACTATCAAATCTGGTAGTATGTCAATGATTTATAAAAGACAATAATGATAGTAGTTTATTGTTTCAAACTCCACTAAAATGGCTAATGATGGTATTGAGATAAACTTTACTTTACTCTCACGTCATCGAATGAATTTTTATTATCTGCGAGGAACAAGTTTCCTGCTCGAAATTCGCCACTTTAATTTTTTTCAGGGTTGGCCACTTTCCCTAGCAGTACTGTTTTTTTTTTTATTAGAGATCCAACCCCTCACTCTTTTCTCCACTTATTTTTTTTAATACTCAGTATACACATATATATATAATGGTTAACAGTGCTGTTGCAAATGTACGTAAATGGTATAAACCAATGCTACCCCCCTTTTTTTTTAATACAGTTCATTGATAAAGAATTGAAATGAAGAAAGAAGAGATCAGCATTATATACATTTTTTTTTTAAAAAAAAAAGTTTGATTATGGGCGTGAAGTGTGGGAGAGGGAAAGAAGAATGTAATTAAATTTAGAAAATTGACATCTTAATGTTCAATAGGTTGGACGTTGGTCTGCTTTAGCCTTTGGTCTCTTTTATGGCTATACCCACAATATTTCTTTGCAAAAGCAAGCTGAACAAAAAAAAGCCGAGGCAGAATATCATCGTAAAGAACTTTTGATTGAACAAGCTAGACTTGCTTATGCTAAGAAACAAGCCGGTGTCATTAAAACTGATGCAGCAGAAGTTACATGTAAGTTGACATTATGTACATCTTTCAATTCCAGAACAGTTTTATAAATATATATGTGTATATATAGTTGATATTGAGAGTCCTGATTTCGATTTGGAAAAATACCTCGAACAGTTTGAAAAGGAAAGCAATTAATAGTCAAGTTGCTCAGTATGCACGCACACACACTCTCTCTCTTTTCGTTAGTAATAAACAAAAAAAAAACGTATACATATCTATATTTATCACCTGTAAAAGGTCTCAAAAATAATCAAGCATTATAAGATAAAATAATAATAATAAAAAAAAAGGAGAATTACCTGTAGATCAATGGAAGATAAAATAGGATGTGCCTGACTTTTTGACCGAGAAGATAGTGTATATTGGCATGCGGTTATTTGTTAAGTTTTCACATATATAGATGAAAAATAAAATAAGATAAAATAAAATAAAATAAAACGAGGAGATAAAAATACTGTATCTATTTATATATACTGCATTAGTACTCTTTCTCTCTCTTTCTTTCTTTTTTTTTTAGACAAAGAAATATAGGATAAAAAAGGGATTGCATACAGAGGTGTAAACTTTCAATAACCTGTTTCGTATTTCTAATCATATTTTAAGACTTATTTGCCCGTAATAAAATATATCAAAGATAAGAAGGATTAAAAATAAGTAACAATAAATATAAACAAGTAATTTGATTATTTGAAGTATCTTGGGTATATAAGTTTATTGGGTGATTAACAACTTTATAGTCTGTCTGGGTTGATTGTTTCATTGTGTATATCACTTTTAATTGTTACTAAAAAAAAAAAAGTCTATTTGCCTTTTTTCTTTTCTTTTTCTTTATATTTATATTTATCTTTATATACAAATATATATCTTTTCTTTATAATATAATATTACTCAATGTCAATTCAGGATGATAATTGGGAGCTCGATATCAATTTAGGTTCTGATTCTACACACAATATCTTTAAACGGAAGGGTGTATTTAATCTAGAACCTGATAAAGAGCTCATGCTGGCTTGTGAAAGATATCAATATGCGAATCAAAATATGTATTTTGAAGATGATGATACTAATTCAAGTATAGCTAGTGGAAGTGTTATATCGAGTAGATTCTCAGAAGTAGATGCGGCATTAAATAACCTAGACGATTTTATGTTTGAAGAACCACCGTTAACAAGAATAGAGGAAGAAGAAGTTCAGATAAATCAATCTAATTTACCTGGAGTCGTCAAAAGAATTGGTCTTCCAGCTCGTTATCAAACTGCTCAAGAGAATGATGATTGGAATGATGATATCGAGATACCTTCAAATGGAATGTCGCTTTTATCAACAAAGCTTCAAGAAAAGGAATATGACGATTTACAGCTTTCATCATTAGATGATGACGATATAGGACCCTCTGTGAGTCAAAGAGCCAGTAGAGTCTCTTTACTCCCAGATGATAATCCATCCATGCCGATATCATCATCAAATATGCTTCACTATCAACATGAGAGTGAGGAGGATGACATGTCAGGCCTCGATTTCCCAGAGAACATGAATACTCTCTCCAAGAGGTTAGATGAGATAAAAGGTGGAGTTATATCTGAAACGATGATCACAACAAAGCCTACCTCTAACCTTCCATCTCGCATCCCTATCTCTTCTTCTTTAAAGAAATCAAGCATTCTATCAAAATTTCAAAAGGAAGATGATAATGATAATTTTTTTGAGGGTCTTCATATCAAGGACAATGCCTTTACCACAACTTCATCTAAACACTCTTATTTACCTAAACAATCGACTCATCAACAGTCTCGTTTAACCCTTTCTTCTTCTTCTAATAATAATAATAATAATAATAAAGGGAAAACTCCTGCTAGCTTTACTAGTCGATTGGTTAGACCTTCACCTATAAATCAAAATAGGAAAACATATTTGGATCAAGACTTGATGAAAAACAATCATTCACAACAGCAATATGTACCCTCATCTAGACGTACCACTTCATCTAATGTTAATGCTCAATCACCCCTTCATCATGAACCTGATATTGTTACCTCTAAACGTACTGTCTATCTACCTAGACAACAACAACAAAGACAAAACATGGGAACAAAGAATTCTCATCTAACAGGAGTGAGCTCATTCTTATTAAGGTCACAAGATAGCTCTCCTAGTGTTAAAAAGAGTGTCAATGGTTATACTCTCATTGCACGTCCAAAAACAAAAACTACAACTTCATACTGTTCTCGTCTAGATAACATTGATAACTTAAATGATCTTCGTCCAACCAATAGGAAACCACACGTATCATTCAAGGACCGTCTAAAGTATGAGAGTACAGCATCTGATCCACAACGTCCCTGGCGTCAAAACATGCATGTATGTAAATAGAGTATATACAAGTAGATTATACCTAGATTGACCAAAAAAAAAAATTCTTTTTAAATAGGCATCAACGACGAAAAGGCAAAGTGCTATTAAGCTTATTAAACCTAACGAACAAAATTTAAAAAAAGGTACAATATAAAGCAAATATAAGTATACACATATAGATATAGATATTGATTTAATTTCCTTGTGTTTAATGACAGAATATAATGATATGAAATATGATGAATCTACACATTGTTGGAAAGGAAACGAAGCAAGTTTAATTAGCTTTCAAGAAAAGCCACCTATTCAACGACATTCACGATTAATGCTTATGACTCATAAACAGCAAAAGCCAAGCAAATATGCTGCAGTGATGGGAAATAATATGATATTTAACTCTGAATCACAAAAATGGGTATCTGCCTTTGGTTCGGATCAAGAATGCAACGAATTAGATGAAATTGAAGACCTTAAGGAGGAACTATGCCAACAGCCTAAGCAGAGTCTAAGTAGTAATCTGTATCGGGTTAATAATACATTGGAATTTGAATTATCTGTAGAGATAAAACGTCAAATGGTATTTGAACAGGAAATGCACGAAAATTGGATTCAAAATTGGCCCTTGAATCCATGTGAGCCTGAAGTCATGAATGAAACTGGATATAATGTTGGAGCTTCCAAATATTTTTTATATAATCAAGATTTTAAATACTGAGATGCAAGTCTAAAAAAAGAAAAAGAAGAGGTATTCTGCCTGTGTATTTAAATAAGGATCCCATCCTTTCTTTCTTTTATGAAATGATCAAAGCATACTTATTATAGATATACTAACAATCATTAAATAAATTCTTATTAATTTAAGTAATAGCACCCTCCTGCAGCGTTTCGTTGCAAGTTTCAGAAAAAAAAAAGCAATCTACAAATAATAGGTATATCTTGTAGATATTATATTTACAGTTTATTTTGTCCTTTTCACCCTATGTATATATTATATGCATATATAGTTTATTCATTCATTAAGTCAATACTAAAGAATAAAATCATAATATTTACAAAATAAAAAAATAGAAAAAAAAAAAATCCAAGCCATTATATAATGTCTATTGAGGAAAGCTCTATCTCATATATGTTTGTAGAAGTTTATGTTTTGATATTGTCATGTAATTTACCCAAAGCTTCATTCATTATGGCTGAAACTTAAATCCAGAATACTCGGTATTCAATATAAATTTTTTGACCTGTTTATGGGAAAGATGTATTTATAATAGGCTATTATTCCCCTCTTCCCTTATCTTTCTTTCTTTCTAGCTATAACTACTGCACTTGTAGTCATATAATTTACTTATTTGTGCTTCATCTTAATTTGTACGGCATTCATTCATTAGGTTTGAGTTATTTATTATATATATTATGCAAATACAAACAGAGATAGTGCTAATAATGGTATCATCATAGTGAAGAGAGAAAGAGAAAAAGTTTTGCTGTAACGACTGTCAATTTTAAACATTGCAAGAAACTTATTTTCATACTCCACAAATTAACTTTTATATCTTATTTGTGTGTGTACAAAATGACCCCCTCCTTTTATTATGAACGATAATAATACTTTGTGTATCTATAATATTTCCAAATACGGAAAGAGTTTACAGAGCCCTTTTTGTAATCTCCCTCTCTCTCTCTCTTTCTTGCTCTCACTCACTCACTCACTCACTCACTCACTCACTCACTCTCTTATTAATTTTTTTTTTGGGTTATGTATTTTACGTATTTTCCCCCTTCTTTTCCCCCTTCTTTTTTTTCCGTAATTAATACTTTTTTTTTTTTTTTTTTTTTTATTTACTTTCTCCTTATTTTTCTTTTTTTTTAACATTATTTAGAATAGAAATAAAAAATGGTTATACTTGAGAATTCAACTACCTTTGATGAATCAAATATTCAAGCTGACGAACTTGTAAGCCAAATGGCAGAAATTGAAGTAAATATCATATCCTCTTTAACAAAAGAAGCAAGCAAATAACTTGTAAGAAAAAAAATTTTTTTTGTTTGTTTGTATTATAGGGAGGATTGCATGCTATGTTAGAGAAAGTAAAAGGCGATACACAGATGAGTAAGGTTAGTTCTATATAAATTTATATAGGAGTTATGAATGAATAATGATTGTGTTTTTTCCAGGATATATCTGCATTTTTAAAGAAAAGATCATTATTGGAGGAAAGTTATGGTAAAGAAATGGTTAAAGTCGCACAAATGACAGCAGAGAGTTTTGATAAGGCACATCCAAAATCAGGGTAATCCTATTCATGGATAAATAATTCATTGCTTGCTTGCTTGAATAACCAATTTTCTTCTTCTTCTTTTGTAATAGAACTTTTGGTGATGTTTGGATATCAATGCTAAAGGTACATGAAAATATTGGAAATCAACGAATTAAATTTGCTGCTGCAATTTCGGATGCAGCTGAAGATTTATCAGCACTAAGTAAAAGTATTGAAAAGGAAAGAAAGCAGGTAATGACTATTTGTTTGCTAGTAATTTTTTTTTCTTTTTTTTTGAATCAAAAGAAATAAGAATGAATATTTGTTAATCCTATATAATAGATTAAAGACACTGGAATACGTTATGAAAAATCAGTCATTGATGCTGATGCTTCCTTAGAAAAGGTTACTTTTCTTTTACCTCTCCGTCTGTCTTTTTTATTATTCATATTATTGTCTTTTTTTTTTTTTTTTTTTTTTTTTTTTTTTTTTAATACAGAGTAAGCAAAAATTTGAAAGCACAAATGAAGAATGGGGAAGAGCCGTATCGCAAAGAAATCAGGAACCAACACAACAATTAAAAAAGAACATATTTCGTTCGGCTAGAAATACTGCACAAGTAAAGCAAAAAAAAAAAAAAAAAAAAAAAAAAAAAAAAAAAAAAAAAAAAAAAAGGAATATCAATAAATGTACTCATATACATTTAGCTTGATAAAATTGAATCTGAATGCAGGAATAAGATGGATGCTGCTGATACTCAATACAAGATTCAACAAAAAAAGACCATTCAAACTCATACTGAATATTATGAGTCTCATTTACCAAAGCTACTAACTGTAAGTGAATCATTGATTATCATTATTACATAAACCTCATTCTTCTCATATTTATAAACAGGAATTAAAAGCAGTAGACGACGAATGTAATATTGCACTTCGATATCAATTAGCTAACTATTCATATACATTTGAACAAGCGCTTGCAGAGGATGGATTAGCATTGGATAATGATCAAGGTAAAAAAAAAAAAAAAAAAAGGAGAGAGAGAGAGAGAGAGAGACAAAAGCTTTGCTTAATGAATTATTATGTTTAGGAAATGGCTTAAGGGCTTTGATTACCAAAATTGATAAAGATGCTGATTTTGCTGAATTTGTTAGATTATGTGCTGAACGAGGAGGAAGAATTCAAAGAAATGACTTTATTCAACAGGATAATATGGTTAGTAGTACACCCAAAAAAAGAAAGAAAGAAAAAAGAAAAGGCAAACTAATACTCGAAATATCTTAGTTACCAATGACTACAAACTATAATAATAATAAAGTATTTGGTGTGCCCTTAGAAAACTTGGCAGCGTTATCTGAAGATATGGTTCCTGATATATTAAGAAAATGTGCTACTGTTGTTGAACAATATGGTTTAAATTCTGTTGGTATTTATCGATTATCTGGTACAAGTAGTAGAATTCAAAAAATTAAATTCAAATTTGAAAATGGAGAGCCTAATCCAATATCAGAAGAAGATATATCGGATATTAATAATGTGACCAGTGTATTAAAACTTTGGTTTAGAGAATTACCAAATCCTTTAATCCCTTCTCAGTCATATCATCAGTTCTTAGAAGCAGCTGGTAAAAGAGAAGGATATATATCTATACACATCTTTCGCTCAACCTTTTCTTTCTAATCTATAGAGTTACCTGATGAAAGAAGCCGTGTTATTGGACTTCATACTGTTATTAATGAACTACCAGATGCCCATTATGCCTCATTAAAATTCTTAATGTGCCATCTTTACAAGTAAGGTTTATTTTTTTTTTTTTTTTAAAAAAAACACCATTGATAAAACTAACGTAGTATTCATTCTTTAGTGTACAATCTTATCAAAGGTTTAATAAAATGGGAGCGGCTAATCTAGCTACTATTTTTGGTTTGACATTAATGAGTAACGAAACAAGATCACAAAGTCAAACTACTCTTCATGATAATCAAAGGATTGCTGAATCTCAATTGCAAGCTAAAGTAGTTCAAACTATTCTAGAAAATTATGCTGAAATCTTTGAAGATGAATAAGGGGGAGGAGAGAGAAGATATACATAGAATATTACATTAAATAAACGAAATATACTTTATTTATATATACTTTATTCAGAATCTATAAAGCATCCTGATGCCTTTATTATTATTATTACTATTATTCTTCCATTGCTGTAGCTTTGACAATTTCAGTATGCTCTACAGATCTATCTAATCCTCCTCTATATAATTCCGTGTTCCATTTTGGAAATATACGTTTATAAAGACACATCATGACCGTATCTTGTTGTGTTAAAGGTCCATCAAATATACACTTCATATAACCATGTGTACCTAGTGATTCTCTAATATGACCCACACGACCATATTTTGTTGTAAGTTGTACAGGCTTAAACCAGTAAATATCTTCAACATTGAAGAACATATATCGAATGACAGCTGATCGTTTATGACACTTGAAAGGATGACCACTTAATATAATACGTTTGGCAATAATACGTTTTACATCAACGTCCATAAATGTACCTGTAGAAACTAAAATAGGCTCTATGTATAGAAATAGATTAGTTATCTAAACAACACATTTATGCTTTCTTCTTCTTTTACCATTTATATTATCAGTCTCTTTATATAACATCACAGGTGTTTTACCAAAGCAGACAGGACCATACACAGTTGCAACATAAGAACGTCCCATTTGTATAAAACGTTCAAATTTATGAACATGATTAACACCTTTGTTTGTATTTTGTGAGTAAATAGGACGAGTATTGTATCTTCTAAAGCCCATATGTAACACCATAGGATCTTTGGATCTAACAGGCTCTTCGTATGCATTATCTCTTTGAATTTGCAAATTAAGTAATGACATTTTATGTTCATATTGTAAAAGACCGAATACAATATAGGGTCTTGTCTTATCATAAGCCTCTATTTATATCAGTCATTAACATCATCATATTTCTTTTAAAATCAATAAATAAACAAACAATCAAATCAAAGAAAAAAAAAATATTTACCAAAGGCTTGAATAGGTACATTGCTGATCCAAAGTGTAATTCTTCTACCTGGCTTTACTCTACCAACAATAGCTTGACTAATAACACGATTCTTGGTACGATTGAAATCTTCAAATTGAAAGATTCTTCCATAATCGATAGGAAGGTTTTCATAAGGATCCCATGGAGAAGTTCTAAAAGATTGAAGACCACGATAACGAGCAAAACGTTCTCTAGCAGGAATATGAGTGGGTGTATCGATTTCATCAGGGAACTCATTATGGTTCTGATATTCAGCCTGTCTATTTTTAAGATATTCTTCATATTGTCTAGCTTCTTCTTCAGCATCTAATTCATCTTTATAAGTATCTTTGCTTTCTAATTCAATTTCTTCATATTCTTCTTCTTCAATAGGGAAGGAGCTGTCAGCAGGTTGAACGATATCATCATCATCATCATCATCTTCTTGCATCATCGTGTCATCATCTTCCTCTTCTACTTCACTATAATCCTCATCATCTTCATCAACAATCCAAGCAGCCTGATACGACGACGTACCTTTAGGGACACGCTTCTTGATTTCTTTATCACCGTCTAAGCCACGCATACGTCGAACACGAGCATCTGCTTCAGCAAGTTCTTCTTCCGTAGGCCAAGTCTGTTCATTATTCATAAAATCAGGTTCATTCTCGGCAATTAAATCATCTTGTTCTTCAGAATTAGGGGTATCAATGACATCAATGTCTTCTTGCATATCTTCTAAAGCGTTAGAGTTGACTATAGGAGCATTTGTGATTTGCTGGATTTGGAAATCACCAAAGTTCTGCAAATGAACTAAACGATTTGCATTAAAGGGATTACCACGAGCATAGCCAGTGACCTTCAAGGTACCTCTTTCAGCTGAGATAGGATCAAATTGAACTTGTTCAGCCAAGAGATAAGGATGATTATCACGCCATGTGATAGGTCTAGGACGTTGTGAAGTAATAAAACGCAATACATTCATGCTATCATTATCCGTATCTAAGCTAAACAAGTGTTCCTCCTCTGGGAAAAACTGTTGGACAAAGGCAATCAAGGATTTTTTCACACTGTTACGTAGCTTCATAGGGACATGTTCTATATTTTGTACCACAGGAACAGGACTGACGATACCTTGATTCAAGATGGCTAAAAGACAATTGATACCAAATTGATCCACTTCAACATCAGCAGACATTAGCAGAATGCCAAAATCGGCTACCTTGAAGGCATCAATCACATCAATAAAGTTACGTTTAAGTGGAACTAAACGAATCTTTTGCTTGAAACGTTCAACATTAAGTGTTGTAGCTTCTTCTTTAGCATTGGCTGGCATTTCTTGAAGAAGTGATCTGTAGAGGGCTTCAATAGCTGATTCAACATCACTGTCGGGACATAAAGGTAAAACAGGTACAATCTTGGGTGCACCTTGACGACCTTCAAATAATCGACTAATACGAGTAATCTCTTCACGCTTCTTTTGTTGAAGAATCTTGGCAGCATGACGACGATCCGTCTTGGAAACAATTTTGCCAGCATTAGCTTGTTTGACAGACATACGATTTATTTTACCCTTTGAAGCTTCTTTTAAAGCACCTTTAGTGGCATGGCGACTTTTAAAAGGCTTGTTAGACTGGTGGGAACTACCAGGTCTATGACGATGTTCCATGTTATATTATAGCAATTAAAAAAAAAAAAAAAAGGTTTTTGTTTAAAACGTCTAACGATTAAAAAGCTTTTTTTTTTAATTTTCTCTTTTTTTATTTGACAGTCACGATTTTTCTTTATTTTTTTTTTTTTTTTTTTTTTTTTTTTTTTTGATCAATTGGTCCTTTTATATTTGTATTCTTTTTTTTTTTTTTTTTTTTTTTTTTTTTTTTTTTTGAATATGAGTATAAAGCATATAACACCTTTATTTGAATTAAAAGGTCATCATGGGCCTATTATTACTGTTGATTATGCGGATACATCATTTCTAGGGAACCATATATTAGCCACAGGCTCAGGTAGTGTGTGTTATTTTATTTTATTTTTCGGAAGAGGAGAAGACGAGAGAAATACAGAACTGAGTAATCACCTTCACTATTTTCAGATGATAATACTTGTAGAATATGGGATCTCAATTCAAAAAGAGTCATCAAAGGAATTAAAAACTTAAATGAGCCAGTGATTATTATTTTTTTTTAAAAAAAAAAGTTAATTTTTTGTTTGTCTGTTTGATTGAATTCAACTAACTTTCATGTATATGAAATATTTATAAATAATAAGGTTACTAGCGTAAAGTTTGCAAAGAAATCAAGTTTACCATTTTTATATCTTTCCTCAGGCAGAAATGTAAGAATATCGATGCAAATGATTGATTATTCCTTTCCTAAGCATAAATTTATTATTAGATACATACATATGATTTAAGAGCTGAAGGGATTATTCTAACAGAACCAGCACAGAGTTATCAATTTAGTAAAGATGAAATTAATAGTGTAATTACTTTTATTTTCCCTTTTTTTTTCTTTATATGTTCTAAAAGTATATTTTAAAACAAATAGATTGATATCAATGATAACAATACATTTTTGGCCTCTGTCGATGACGAAGGAGTATTGAATATAAGTACGTAAATATTTGCCCCCCAGGAATGATAATTCTCTTTACTTATTGTTCAATAGTTGATCTTGGCAGCCATAAAATTTATAAAAAAACCACAAAAAAGCATAGCAATGTAAGTCGAATAGAGAGTATCTTTAGATGTTCAATTATAAATGCCATAGATATTAGATTTGCATGTCGGTCAAGTTTAGAGCAAGGAAACCATGGGAAGGTAACAAAGAAAAAAACACACACATTGACAGAATAGATATAAAGATTTTGGTTTTACATATAGTTTGGTCTGGTGGAATGGACAGTCAAGTTTACGAATGGGATTTCTCTCGTGGGTCACCAACTCATATTTATAACATGAGTAAGAGAAAAATATAAATAAATATCTATTATTTGATATTCATTTTTATTATTAATAGCTCCAAAAGAACCATCATCGACTCAAATGTTCAACCCACCCTTTGTATATGCACTTGATATCTCTCCAGACGGTGAATGGATTGCGGCTGGTCTAGGTGATACAACTATTCAATTACTGTCCCCACCAAATAAGAAACAAAAAAAATATAATTTGCAGGAAATTAGACTTGAAAATGGGCATAATGCCATGGTGAATTGCCTGTAAGACTATAGTTTATATCATATTTGTATATATATACATATATTTACTTATAGACATCTATGTGTATAGATCGTTTTTGACAAACTCAAATAAGGAACTTCGTCTTCTTACAGGTTCAAGTAATAGCCGAATTACTGTTTGGAATCCTACTAGTACAGATAAAAATCAAGCCATCTTAAATATGTATCAATTGGATAATTCAATTGGCAAATTAAATGCCTTTAAAGCCTATGAGTTGGATCATCAAATACATATTGCAGCTGCGGGTACAAGTAATTCAAGCAATTCAGGCACATTCAATATTTATCAATTATGCTAAAAGCCACCACATTCAAAAACTAAATATCGGTCACAATAACCAAAATAAGAAATTGTGACTACTAGATGGGATTTTTTTTTTTTGGAAGTCTACAACAGAGCTTATTCATTTTTTTTTTTTTTTTTTTTTTGACGCTTTGCAAATAATATTTTTATATTTTTTTTTCCAAACTTTGTATATAACATAATATGATTATTCCCGTTCGTTGTTTTTCTTGTGGTAAAGTTATTGGTAACAAGTGGGATAATTACTTGTCATTATTACAAGCAGAATATACCGAAGGGTAATAGTTTAGAAATAGTATACGAATTAAAGTAGATCATTCATTTACGTATATACATACATTTATATATATATATATAGTGAGGCCTTAGATGCACTTGGACTTAAACGTTATTGCTGCAGACGTATGGTTTTAACTCATGTTGACTTGATTGAAAAACTCTTACATTACAATCGTAAGTTTAAGAAAAAAAAAAGTAGAAATTTTGATTATATAAAATATTTATTTATTTTTTCCTATTATCTATGTAGCTTTGGAGCGTTCTAGAGATCGTGGACGTTCTTAAACAATTTTTTTTTCTTATTCAAAAATAATAATAATAGAAGCAAAGCTCGATTTTACATGTAAACTTATATTTTTGTTGGGAGATTACCAAAAAATCATGAAAAAGGATATAAATATAGCATACACGCAATGGTTACATTATCATTATTATGAAAACCTTTTTTTTTTTTTTTGTACTTTGTTTAAAAGTGTTATTTTTATTTGCAATTAGTGTAGTTTAGTAGAATTTAATGACGACCCTACAAAAGAAAAAAAAAAGAATTAGTACTCTTTAGTAAGATGGATAGTATTGATGGTATAAATGAAATAGCATGTAAATGAAAAAAAAAAAGGTATAGAGAGAGATAATAATCTATAAACTCCTATTTGTATATGTTTAATTGAAGCATACTAAACAATCAAATACATGTATATATATTGATTAAGTCACAATTTGAATAGTAACATCGAGTTACTCAAAAGATGTGCAAAGAAAATGATGAAATACATGTACAGTATTGTATTTCCTGATAACAACTGTATCAAATAAAAATAGATAGTGTTATTTCATTGATTCATTCAACATGTTGAAGACATGATTTAACTTTTTTTTTTTTTTTTTCCATCATTTTTCAAAGCTATACTATCATGTTCTTTAGTCGACTGATGAATAACAAATTTTAGAAAAACTTTAAAGTTATGTGTGCCAAAATCCATATAGATGAATAAAGATTTATTTTGGATTAATAAGAAATTTATTACATGCCAATTATTGAAATGTGCATTTGGTGAATTATCATGGAATATGCTATAAAAAGAAACCTTTTTTTTTTTTTTTTTTTTTTTTTTTTCTAGGACAACGCGAAGAAACTAACAAGAAGACGTCACTTTTTTCTGAATCTAGCAAAAATTTTGATAGAGCTTACTTCTTTTTTTTTTTTTTTTTCTTTTTTATTTTTCTTTAAGCAAATTAATATATAATAGCAATGAGGTAAAATTTAAAATTTATAATAAATGCATACATGTATACATTTAAAAAAAAAAAATACTAATGAACATTTAAATACTTTTAGTTCTGTATTGAATAAACCTAAATCTGAAATGACAGAGGAGGAACTCCGTCAACAAGAAGAACTCGAATTCAATACCGGTCCTCTCTCTGTTTTACAACAATCAGTAAAAAATAACAACCAAGTTTTGATCAGTTGTCGTAACAATCATAAACTTTTAGCTCGTGTGAAGGCATTTGATCGTCATTGTAACATGGTTCTTGAAAATGTTAAAGAGGTGAATAAGATGCACAATAATCATTTAATTGGGAGAAGGGGAAGAAAAAAGAAAAAGAAATATTAATAAGAATTATGGTTTTTATTTTATTATTATTATTTTAATAGATGTGGACTGAAACACCTCGTAGTGGTAAGGGTTCAAAGGCAAAGCCTGTGAATAAAGATCGTTTTGTTAGTAAGATGTTCCTTCGTGGTGATACTGTTGTTCTTGGTAAATAGTTGATGAAAAAAGAAATTATTCTATTTATTTACTTACATGCTTTTTATATAGTTCTTAGAAACACTGTATAAATAAAGAGATAAAATCGATATTATGAATAATAATAAACAAAAAAAAAAAAAAAAAAAAAAAAAGAAAAAGAGATAGTCAAGGTTTTATATACATACATGTATATGTGTGTCTTTATGTATTGCAAGTAGTATATTGAAGGAAAACAAAATAGATAACGCGCGTCTGTTTTTATATTTAATCACAGTAAATAAGCTTAATAGATTAACATCAATTATAACGCCAAAGCATTAGAAAAGGAATGTTGTAAAAAGACATTGTAATTCATTAAAGTGTAAATATTTTATTCACATTTGACAGGCTGGTGGTATCTTAGTGTTATCTTATATAATTTTTGATAAACGCCTCTTATACAATTATTTAGGTGGTAGAATGAATTACATCTTTTTTATTCGATAATTTTTTTTTTACTCCATATTATAATCAACCAATATAATGCAAATGCCACCCGTTTAAGATTATTTACATCAAAAGTCACATCTATACTTTTAAAACTTACTACTCTTTCATCTCTTCTATCTATTCTTGATTCTTTCTTTTTTTTTTTTTTTTTTTTTTTTTCTTTTTTATTATTTTATTTTTAAATATGAAAGTAATAGATAAGCTTAACAAAGTAAACAGTAATAGAGATCTTTCTTATTCGTTTGAATATTTTCCTCCAAAAACTGATTTAGTAATATTAATAAGAATCAAAAGAAGAAAAAAAAAAGGGGGGAAAGGAGTATTTATTATTTTGTTTGTATAATATATACATATATGTATATATAAAAGGGGTTTGGTAACCTTATAGATCGCTTGGGACGTATGGCCCATTTAGAACCTAATTTCATTTCATGTACGTGGGGGACAGGTGGATCTAGTCAGAAATATAGTTTAGAACTCTGTTCAACTGCACAAAGACAGTATGGTTTAGATACAATGATGCATTTAACCTGTACGAATATGGGAAAGGACAAGATAGATAGTGCTCTAAAAGCAGCTCAAGAGGCAGGTATTCGTAACATTTTGGCTCTTCGAGGGGATCCACCTCGAGGACATGAATACTGGACACCGACTGATACTGACTTTTCACATGCTATTGACCTTGTACGTTATATCCGTCAATGGTATGGAGATTACTTTTGTATTGGTGTCGCTGGCTATCCAGAGGGACATATTGATTGTCCTAATCAAGATCAAGAAATGAATTATTTAAAAGCAAAGATAGAGGCAGGGGCAGATTTTGTGATGACACAATTGTTTTATGATACAGATATCTTTATTAATTGGCTACACACATGTCGTGAAATAGGTATTCAGGTACCTATTATACCAGGTATTATGCCTATCCCTACTTATCAAAGCTTTCGTCGAATGATTCATCTTTGTAATATAAAAGTACCAAAGAAGATGATGATGGATCTAGACGCTATTAAAGTAAGTTTTTTTTTTAAAAAAAATGCAAAAAAGTTAAATAATACTCGATCAAATTAGAGTGATGATGAAAAGGTAAAAGAATATGGTGTTCAACTTGCAGTGTCTATGATTCAACGTTTGTACAAGGAAGAAGGCATTTGTCATTTTCATATTTCCACACTTAATCTAGAAAGATCTACACGACTCATTTTAGAGGCTTTACAAATACATAAACCTAAGGAGGTAAAGATAACAGATTTTTATTTATTTAAAACCATTCTATATTAAAAATAATCATCCCTATGAATAGAAAGAGTATTCTAATAGAATACTCTCTCCCTGGACAGTTGTTCATGATCCTACAAGAGCAGAATTATGGGATGAATTTCCTAATGGTAGATATGGTGATTCACGTTCACCAGGCAAGTTGTTATTTATATATTAACAATAATGATCTATATATTTTTGTATGTTTTATATTTATTAAATGGATCTTAATATAGCTTATGGTGAACATACATTTAGTGGAAGTCAAATACTACCTGTAAAGTTCAAAAAAAAAAAAAAAAAAAAAAAAAAGAAAGAAAGAGATAGATCTACTCCCATATAATATAATAGTCATTATATTAATCCATTATTGTCTTAATACGAGTATAGACATCACAAGCTATATCAAAATGGGGACAGCCAGAAAGTATACAAGATTTGACAGAGTTATTTGTAAAATATATTAAAGGAGAGATTCATTCTTTACCTTGGTGTGAAGAAAGTCTTCAAACAGAAAGTGAAACGATTCGACAACGGTTAATAGAAATGAATCAACGTGGTTACTGGACAGTGAGTTCACAACCAGCAGTAAATGGAGTGTCTAGTGAAGATCCTATTTATGGCTGGGGACCTAAAGGAGGTTATGTCTATCAAAAGGCTTTTATTGAATTCTTTGTTTCTGACCAACATATTGATTCCATTTTAAATCGTATTTCCAAAGATAAATCGATTAGTTATTATGCAATTAATCAAAAGGTATACAAATAGATATGTATAAAAAGAAGTCATTATCTTCTCTAATAATATAGGATCGTGTACCATTCATTTTGTATTCTTTTTGTAGGATGATTTTCGTACCAATATATCTGATCCTGATGCACAAAACACCGTCACTTGGGGTGTTTTCCCGTGTAAAGAAATTATTCAGTCTACCATCATTGAAAGATTAAGTTTCCAAGCTTGGAAGGTAGTAAATAATAAAAAAAGAAAGAAAGAAAAATTTTCTTAGAAAAATAAAATAATAATAATAGGATGAAGCCTTTGAATTATGGACAGAGTGGGAAGAAGAATATCCAACTCATAGTAAAAGTCAAAAGCTTTTAAAAGAAGTGAAAGAAACATACTGGCTTGTAAATGTTGTTCATCATGATTTTCATAAGCCTGATTTCTTATTTAATCTTATATTATCTTAAAATACGCGTACAAAATAAAATATTATTTTTCATTTCCCTCCAATTACATAATCAATAGATGTATAAAACTAATTATGAGTATTTAATTAAAGTATATTTGTGTATATATTATCCCAGAGGGTAAACGTCATTTAATGATTTACATGTAAATGTTTATATATATAAGCTAGTAACAAATAGCTATTTTATGCTTGCTATTTATTAAAGGAAATAAATGAGTATAATTCATTATTAAATGCTTATTATAAAACTTACAGCAGCCTTTTCACTTTCATAACGTTTCTTATCAGCTTCAGCCTTTTGAACATAGGGCTAATGATAATAAAATTAGTTAGTTTAGTATTTGTGGTCAATATAGCTATTCTATTCTATTTACCTTCTTTTCTTCATCAGACATAGCCTTCCATTTTTCACCAAGGATCTTACCAATTTGTCCTATATGAATCCACTTCAGTATCCCAATCCTCTCTCTCTCTCTCTCTCTTTCTCTCTCTCTTTTTCTTTTTTTTTTCTCCTTACCAAAAGTAGCTTCAGGATTTTCTTCCTTTACAGAAGCTCTCTTTTCTTGAGAAAAGAACATGTATGCAGATAAACCGCGCTTAGGGGCACTAGGATCCTTCTTACTACGTCTAGACTTCTTCTTTTCATCATCAACTTTAGAAGCAGCGCGCTTAGTTTCTTTAACAGTTTCCTTAGGCATACTAACGGATCGCGTTTAAAGGAAAATAAAAAAAAAATTAATACAAAAAAAAAAAAAAGGGATCTCATTTTTTTTTAACTCCTAAATAAAAACTTACTTTAATAAAATAGAATAATAATGATAATAATAAAAAAAAAAAAAAAGAAAAAAGAAAAATGTATGTGTGTATGCAATAAAATAGATGTATTATGAGGCTTATTTTTTTTTTCAGTCTGAGTAGGCCGAACCTTTATTGATTGCATTCAAAAGACACCAATAGATTAGCTTGATTAACGTGTGATTAATTCGGTGGCAGTCACCGCGCGTCACTTTTTTTTTCTTATAAAGAAAAAAAAATCGACACTATTCACCCACAATTTTTTTTTTTTTTTTTTTTTTTTTACACATATTTTATTGTTAGAAAAAAAAAACATTTATTTTTTTACGCGCGGTAACCAAGCGTGTTCAGGAATTTTTTTAGCCCAATCTATTTTTTTTTTTTTTTTTTTTTATTTTGTTAATTTTTTTTTTTTTAAGAAAAAAAAGTAGTGTGTTTAATATTTTTTTTTTTTTTACCTGGTATTGCTTCATCCGATAATTGAATATTGTTCATAATTGATTTTATTAAATTTGTTGTATCTTTTTTTATTTTTATTATTTTCATTTAGAATGGAATATGCAAATAGATTGAACTTTTCTTACCTGAAGATAGTCTTTCTGAAGGTTCTAATTCGATGATGGGTGCTTCAATATATGTTTCTTTCTCTAAAGTATATGAATGGTCTTCATCATCTGAATCTAATAACTGATAATTGTCTTCTTGAGGTAAAGCTTGGTATCCAAAAGTATCTAATTCTTCTTCTTCGTCAGTTTCACTCGAATTATTTTCTTGAATATGCACAACTAGTCAATGTCATTGAATTAAGTTACATGTGTACATTTAAGTCTTTAACTATTATTGATATTACTTTTATCTAATTGTTTTGCAAAATCTTCAACTATATCTATATCTTATCGAGAGAATAAAAAAAAAGGAATCATGTTAATATAAATTAGAATATATCAGTATCATTTCTACCTTTATCATCAGTATGAATATTATTTTGTAATTCAGTTTCTTCTGTTTTCATGTTGACAAAAGAAAAAGATAAAGAAACAACTGGCTTTAAAATAGGAATGCAAAAAAAAAAAAAAAAAAAAAAAGACTTTATTTTTACTATGTGTATTTTTTTTTTTTTCTTTAAAAAAAAATGGAATCACTTAATCAATATGAATCGTCTGATGAAGAAAGTCAAACTGAAATAATTCAAGAAAATAGACTGAAGAGAAAAGCTTCTATGGATAGCAAGTAGATAAAATATAATAAATATACACACACATACATTTGCATATACATGTATTAAATTAAACTATAATGTATATACATATTTACACTAGCAATGTTAACAAAATGCCAAAGTTACCATCTTTCTTTAACATACAAACACAAAACTCAACAACTACGGAAAGTCATAATGGAAGAGTACGTACAATTCCACATAAAGTAGATAGTTGGGCTACTTATGTCTACTTTAAGGGTAAGGAGTAATAAATAAATATGATATAAAAAAAAAAAAAAAAAAAAAAAAAAAAAAAAAAAAAAAAAAAAAGATTGACAGATTTAAAGTGAACTTATCTAATAGTGAGATAATCAAGAAAATATCAGCTTATTTAAATAATCAGGTTGAATTAATGAAAGAAGAATTTCATATCAGTTTAAGCCGACCTATTTATTTTAGAAAATATCAATTAGATTCATTTACAAGTGATATAAGAAATGCTGTCAAAGATATTGAGTCATTTAATATATCTTTTGCACAATTAGCTTGTTTAACTAATGAGGAAAAGACACGATCCTTTTTAACTTTAGAAATAGGCAATGGTTACAATGAGGTAAATAAATAAATTAGTTGACTTGGGTTTTATATACTAAAAAGTGGAATTAGTTATTACATTGTATGAAATCGATTGATACAATTTTAACTCAATATCGTAAACCTGTATTTTATAATCCACCTCGATTTCATACAAGTATTGCTTGGTCGTTATCTGAAAAAGTCATTCAGTCATTAAAGATACCCTCTTCTGTGATAGAAGAAGATTTAAAAGAAGCCTATCATTTAACTAAAATTTATATAAAAATGGGTCATAAAATAGAGACAATTCCTTTAAAATAAATTCTCGACTATTAAGGTTGCTTTGATACTCCCTTTGTTCATGCACACTGAATCACAACAAGGGGTCCTGTCTTTTAATTTTTTTTTTTTTTAATTTTAATTTTAATTTTTAATTTTCCTTCTTCTTCTTGTTAATTATTGTCAACAACAATATAAAGACTATGGATCCATATGAGTTTACGACTCAAAGTACACATGAGGATACGCAACAACAAGATATAGATGATGATGATTTAAAGAAACTTGAAAAAGAGTTGATATCTGCATCTGCTGATTACTATGGTGTCTTGAATGTTTCTAGAAAAGTAATTTATACATTAAAGAAAGAATGAAAAAAAAAAAAAAAAAAAAAAAAAAACAACAACCTAGTATGATTAACTCGTTTTGTTATACTTATAAAGGCTACAGAGGATGAAATTAAAGAAGCATACAAAAAATTATGTAGATTCTTTCATCCTGATAAAGTAATGAATAAGAACACTAAATAATGACCTCTTCCATTTCTAATCATCTCGTATAGCATACAGATGAAGTAAAAAAAAAAGTAGCAGAATCTCGTTTTCAAGTTATTCAAAAAGCATATGAAGGTACATTAGGATGATATTAGACAAATTCAATTGGATAAAGAGCTAAATAAATATACACACTCACATATAGTATTATGTAATCCACAAAAAAGAATTATTTATGATACATATGGCGAAGAAGGATTAAATGCAAGCTGGGATATAGGACCTCGTTATAAAACAAAAGAAGAAGTAAGTAAGCACAATGTTACTCCCCCTTTTTTTTTTTTTTTTTTTTTTACTATATACGAATGAGAGTATTTACGTTTTGAAATATATACATGTAGTTAAGAGAAGAATATGAGAAAATGGCTCGACAAAAAAGAGAACAGGAATTAGAGAACTTGGTTCGATCAAAAGGAGAATTTCAATTAACAGTAAATGCTACACAAATATTTGATCCTTATGAACCACCTATCTTTGTTGGATTTGGACAACAACCTTTACAACAAAAGAGAAAAAAGAATCCTCTTAGTTTCCTTACAAAAGCACAGACACAGCAATTATTTATGCGACATTCCTTTCAGGTAGATAAAAGAAAATAGAAAGTCTATTTATGAATCATATTAAAATGCATTGTATACAGACACAAATTGGACAACAAACACATGCTATTGTTAGTGGGACAATGGTATCAAGATCTGGTATGGGTGGTGGTAATGTATTAGGAACGATTAGACACACTATATCTCCAAAATTATGGGGAGAAGTAAGTACATTTTATTATCTTGGACGTGAACAAACTTAGTTAACATTATGTTATTTTAAGGTAACAGCTACTTTATTGACACCTAGGATGATCACATTAAAAAGTTATTATACATTATCTCAGGATAGGTAAATAGCAATAGAGATAATAAAATAAACAAAAAAGATTTCATTCTTATTTTTGTTCATAGTTTTATTAACTCTTCAGCTCAAATAAATTCTATACATGAGCCACCTATACTTTCAGTTACTTTAGGTAGAAGGTTATTTTCTACTACAACAGGATATATGACCTATCGTACTGGTGAATGGTCTTTATTAGGTTGGGGTGGTGATGTCTCTCAAAAGATGGATAGATCTTCTGTATCGCTTGGTATGGCTGGCACACATAAACGTGGTAATCATTACAGTGGTGAAATACAGGTAAATGATTGAATTGTAACAAATAACTAACTTGGCTATTTACCCTATTTTATATTATAGACTGGCATTATGTCTTCTCATATTGCTGGTGAATATACATATAAATTACCTCATCAAGCACGTCTTCGATTATCTTGTTCTTTATCTTCACAAGGTGGGATTATGGCAAGTATCGGTAGTGACCATAAAATTAGTCAACATGTAAGAATGGGTATGTCGATGGAATGTGGTTTACCTTCAGGCGTTATTGTGAAGTTTAGGTAAGGAAAAATAATCATATATGTATGTATGTATGTATGTATTTATAAGGTCATGTTAGAGTATCTCGTCTTGGCCAAAAAATTGTATTACCCATTATTCTTTCATCCGAGTTAGACCTCAAGCTAGCTTTCTTCGGTGCAGTCATTCCTGCTTCCGTCGCAATAGCCCTTGATCAACTCGTTTTAAAACCCCGAAGAAAGCGATTAATTAAGCAGTAAGTTTACTTTATATTTATATATTTGTTTATTACGTAGTATGGTTTTGATAAACTAACTCTTTTTATATATATAAACAGAAAAATTGATGAATTAAGAGCTGAACATGCTGAATACCTTGAAAATCGTAAACAAGAAGCATTAGAAGCTCAATCACTTATGTCTGACATAGCAGAAAGAAAGAAAAAACAAGAAGAGAAAAAAGACGATGGTATAATATTAGTATTTCTCGTTTTATATATAGATAGATATACAATTCTAAAAATGACTATATTCATTTAGGTCTTGTCATTGTTAAAGCATGGTATGGTCATTTAGAGAATTTAGATAAAGATGAGGAAGGAGTTGTTGATGTCAGTATTGTAATTCAAACGCTTGTCTATGAGTCGAGACTGACGATCCCAGGCGGACATTCAAAAGTAAAATACTGTTTAATACCAAAAAAAAAAAAATGTATAAAATGTTGAACTAAAGATGTTTTTTTTTTTTTTGTAGTCAAATATACTTGGATTTTATGATCCCTGCTTAGGAGAAAAGAAGCAATTATATGTACAATATAGATTTAGACATAGACTTCATCAAGTTACTGTAGAAGATACAGCTGCTTTAATTTGTCCTGCTCAAGGTAATTATTCACTCTATACACATAATAATAATAAGAATAATAGAATAGATGATTAATTGAATTTTCTTTTTTTTTTATTATTATTATTATAAAAGCGCATCTTCTTAATTTGTAAAAAATATAAAAATAAAACATTACACAACTTACTTTAGTGGCAATATAAAAAATTTCCAGGGGCCGAACTCAATTACTAAATAAGGGATTGTTGGATTACTATAGTGATGAAAATAGTAACAACCAGAAAAAACCAAAAAAACCAAAAAAACCAAAAAAAAAAAAAAAAAAAAAAAAAAAAACAATAAAAACTCCCTTTTTTTATTATTTTCCTTTTCTTTCCCTTTTTTTGTTCTTTTTTTTTTTTTATATATATATATTTCTTTTTGTTTTTTTTGTGTGTGTCTGTGTATTTTTTTTTCTTCTCTTTTTCTGTAAATAAAATAATTATTGTTAGATTTAGTTACCCCGCACATAAAGTATGTCAAATCATAGATCTTCTGCTGGATATCGACCTGATCCACGGATGTCTCAGCAACAACAAGCGTATGGGATAAGATCTTCTCCTCACCAGTCATATGGTATGAATCAATTTTCACGATCTCCTCCTCCTCCTCGTCCACCTCAACATCATCAACATAGATTAAGACCTCAACAACAAATTCATCATCATCAACAACAACAACAACAACAACAACAACAACAGAGAATTCCTTCTCCATCCAGACAATCTAGAATGATGATGTCATCCCCTAATAGACCTCTAATGCGACCACCCACACCCTATAATAGTAATAGCAGTAATGGTAGTCATAATAGTAGCCATGGACCCTATCGTAGGGTTAGTATGAATCGATCTCGGTCACTTTCTCGACCAGAGAGACAAAGACCAAGACAAGGTATCTTTCGTACTCCCTCACAACAGCAACAACAACATCGTATACAACAACAACAGCAACAGCAACACTACTATGCTCGTTATTATGGTCAACAAAGACCGAATAATTATCCTATGCCGAATCGTTTACAACATCAATTAGAACAAAAAATATATCAGCAACAACAAGAAGCTTTACTACAACAGCAACAACAACAACAACAAAATAATAGACCAAATGATAATAATGCTACAAACATGACTATACCTGAAGAAAAAGTAAAAGTATTGACTAATTGGTGGTCTTGGATTGCCTTTCTTATGACCTGCTGCATACCAAGTTGGTTTATCCGTGTTTGTCTTAGGAAAAAGGATTCAATGGTGCAACAGGCTTGGAGAGAAAAGGTAATGATAATAACAACACATACATACATACATACATACATACATTGATTGTTTTTTTTTTTTTTTGGCTAACTCATGTATATATAATATTATTTTTAGCTTTCATTATGTTATATCATTTTATTTCTTTGTGGTGCACTTGCATTTGTCACTTATGGTTTGAATCGTACTCTCTGCCCTTCTCCAGGTGCAAATTCACCTTTTTCAAGAGAGATAGATGGTATTCGTACCCCAGTTTATTATAGCGATGTTCGCGTATTTGGTCATATTTATCCAATGGATGAAATGAAAATCTTTTTCGCTAATCATGGCTTGAATTTAACAAATGATTATGAAAATACAGATATTAGTGGTATCTTTGATGGTGATATAAATGGGGACTGTAACGGTCATGACCTTCCCCATACCTGTGTACTTGTTAACCCTTATGGCGGTGGTTTAGCCGCACCTAATAATGCTTGTCTATCACTGGCTGAATTACAAAGATCGATAAAGTCTACCGCTATCTTAGGTTTTGATTGGCAAGATTTAAATAAAGATTTGATTTACGGTCAAGGATTAAGTTTAGTAGGAGATTCAGGTAAAATAAATAAAAAAAAAAAATAATAATAAAAAAAGTTATGACATAATGGACTAAAAATTTATATTCATGATACACACTTATAGTCTTGAATTTAACAAAATACCTTAATTTAAATACATCACCTTTTGATTCGGAAGTCGATCGGGCTATTCGAAATAACTTGGCAAGTGATTTATCATATGCACTTATGTATGCAAAAGGTGGCAAAAATGCATATAAATGTTTAATAGCTCGATACAATGTAGGCATTATGGAGACAGAAACTGGGGGATGTATTGCAGCATCTATTATCATGACTCTTATGTTAGTTGTGATTATAGTGATGATTGTGATTCGTTATTCCATGGCTCTTCTCTTTCAATGGTTTATATCAAGTCGATTGATTAAACCAGGTGGGAGGTCAAATTGGTTAGCTTGGCGTTCTATTAAAGGTGGTAATGATGATCCCGCAAATCATATCCCAGGACCTTATAACAATTATGGTCCCATGAACAATGTCACTAGTTCATCCGCCTCCTTGGGTTCTGCTACTTCCTCTTCTCGCAATACACCTGTCTTTAGTGAACAAAGTTCCTCTGTCGGTTTAGGGGGAAATCGTTCAGATATCGTTACTACAGAACTTTATACTGTCATGCTCGTCACTTGTTATTCAGAAGGTGAAGAAGGTCTTCGAATCACGATGGATAGTTTAGCAGAGACTACATACTCTAAGAAACATAAAATTTTCTTTGTCATTGCAGATGGTATGATTACAGGTGCAGGTGAAACAAGGTCAACACCCGATATCGTGGTTGGTATGATGGATCTGGATCCCACCATGACAAATCCAAAGCCTGCCTCTTATTTAGCTATTGCAGATGGTGAAAAACAATTAAACATGGCTAAAGTATATGCTGGTCATTATAAGGGTGTTCCTTGTATTACGATTATTAAATCAGGTACAGAAGAGGAAGCAAATGCACCTAAAGCAGGTAATCGTGGTAAACGTGACTCACAGGTAAAAATATATCTCTATAAAGATATATATATTATAATTATGGAACTCATTTTTTTTTTCTTTAAGTTAATTTTAATGAGCTTCTTTCAACGTGTTTTATTTAATGATCGCTTATCAGAATTGGATTATGAGATTTTTTGGAAAATGACTTGGTTAATGAAAGGCGTTACACCTGATAAATTTGAATTAGTATTAATGGTAGAATCAATCATATTATTCTTTAAAAAAAAAAAAAAAAAAAAAAAAAAAAAAAAAAAAAAAGAGTATTGACATTTATTTTATTTTATTAAAAGGTGGATGCAGATACAAAAGTTTTATCGGACGCGCTTACTTACATGGTTGCAGCAATGGCAAATGATATTACTATTATGGGTTTATGTGGTGAAACTAGAATTGCTAATAAACGATCCTCTTGTAAAGACATACATTTATATACATATATATATATCACTATTTATAATGGATTTCTTATATTATATATACATTATATAGGGGTTACAGCAATTCAAGTATTTGAATATTATATTTCACATCATTACGCAAAATCATTTGAATCTTTATTTGGTATTGTTACTTGTTTACCTGGTTGCTTTTCAATGTATCGTATTAAATCTCCAAAGAATGGCGCTTGGGTGCCTATCTTGGCCAATCCAGATATTATTCTCGAATATAATCAAAACGTAGTAAATACGTTACATGAGAAAAACTTACTATTATTAGGTGAAGATCGTTTCTTGTCTACTTTAATGCTACGTACCTTTCCTAAACGTCAGATGATGTTTGTACCTCAAGCACGGTGTAAAACAGTAGTACCCGATGAATTCAAAGTGCTATTGTCTCAACGTCGTAGATGGATTAATTCAACTGTACATAATTTGATGGAACTCGTACTTGTCTCCGACCTTTGTGGTATTGCATGTTTATCCATGCAATTCTCTGTATTTGTAGATTTAATAGGTACCCTTGTTTTACCTGCAGCTATTGTAATGACTATCTATTTAATTGTAAATACTGCAATTTCAACTGATCCTCAATGGCAGTCACTTGCATTACTGATTGCTATTCTTGGTCTACCTGCAGTTTTGATTGCAATTACAACATTTAAATTTATTTATATCTTATGGATGATTGGTAAGCATAAGCATAAGCATATATATACATTTGTGTAATCTAATGTTTCACTTTTCTTTTTTTTTTTAAAAAAAAAAAACAAAAATATGCATAGTGTATTTAATCGCTCTACCTATTTGGAACTTTGTTTTGCCTTTATACTCTTTCTGGCATTTTGATGACTTTTCTTGGGGAGCCACTCGTGTAGTAGTAGGAGAAAAGAATGATAAAGGACATGGAGATGCAGAAGGTAAATTTGATCCTACTCGTCTTGTTATGAAGAAATGGGAAGATTGGGAAACAGAAAGAACTGGTCAACGTTTCAATAAAAAGATGACTTTGAAGACTCCTCTAAGTGATTCTTCATCTTCTTCTCCTTCTGCATTTGATGGCAAAAATACAATTACTCCCGCTACATCCTTTGGAACTATATTTAATGATAGAAAAATGTTTGGGTCTTCACCTGCATCTACAACATAAGCCCTGTGTTTCCCCTTTTACTACCTCCCTCCCTCTCTCTCTCTCTCTCTTTCATTCTCTCTCATATCTTTTTTCCTTTCCTTTATATACTACTACTAAATATATAATGATTTATTAAAATTCATAATCAAAAGCGAGAACATCTTCAAAAGTAGACTTATATTTTGATAAAAAGTCCAAATGAGATTGATGATTGGCATAAACAGGAAGATCCTATAAATACATACATGTATATACATATTTTTTTTTAAAAAAAAATTGAGGACATTTATATGCTTACAATGTACTTTTATTTATTTACCTCCTTTTTCTCCAATTCAACTACCCAGCCTAATTATCATCATCATATACATAATATACATCAATAAAAGTGTCATTACGTAATTTATCTCTCTCTCCCTTTCTCCCTTTCTCCCTCTCTCTTTCTCTCGTTTCTTACCATATTCATATCCCTTTCCTCTATCTGTAAAGTTTTTTCCTGCACTAGCAATAGTAATTTGAGGAATAGTTTCCTTTAAAGCTAAAACGTCTTCAATTGTTTTCTCTTTAGCCTCTTTTGTAATTTCAGGTTTAAACTTGACAAGTACTAGTACATTATAATTAATATTCTTTTTATTTTATTTCTCGGTTTCTTTTTTTTTCTTCTTCTTCTTCTTTTCACTTACCAATATGGACAACTTTCTTCATTTTTATATTTAACACGAAATAATTAAAAAAAAAAGAGGGGTTGAAAATAGAAATAGAAAAAAGATAAAAAATACATTTTGTTACTACCCATTTTTGGAAAAGCCGTGTATTATATAATATTCAGTCACGTAGGAAATTATTACGTAACAAAAAAGAAAAAAAAAAGATACTACTAAGATATTAAATAAATAAATATATTACATAATTAAACTTTTTGATCTTTATGAATACATAGTATCTAAATGATACTGGATGGCCCAAATTAGCTCGATAAATTAATAGAAAAAAAAGAAGCCAAAACCCTTATAAGAGTCACAAAGTAAAAAAAGAAAGAGGAGGAGGAGGAGGGGGAGGGGGAGGAAATGAAGAGGGAGAGGAGATGAATGAAAGATATAATAACGTTATAAAAAAAAAAAAAAAAAAAAAAAAAAAAAAAAAAAAAAAAGAAGGATAACGCACTAGCTTCGGTTATTAAACAGCCATCGCAGCAATATAGAACCAGAGTCTTCAATAGGAAGGAGGAAAGCTTATCATAGAATATACAATATAAATCATGGAGATTGATGCATATTTTTATGCCAAAGAAAAGTCTGTGCGGAATCATAATGTGATGAACGGGGCAGTTTAACAAGCAACTAGTTCAATAGAAAGGACATTAGATCAGCAATTAAGACAGGAAGATATATAAGCAACGATGCATGTGTGGACAAAGAATTAAATGAGATTTGGTAAACAAATCTGTAGGATAATAAATACATGATCGGGACCCATCGCATACTGGTAGCCATCCAAGACGCCAACAGAGAACATGGCTTCGTTCAATGATTGATATAGATAGCAAAAGGATAGGATCTGTACCTAGGTTGATACGCCACACATTCAATAACTTGGTATTAGAAGCAATACGATAATTATTAAGACTGTCCTCCCAGGAACTGGTGACGGTATAACTTGAATATAGAATAATTCATATTTTTTTTTATAGGACACACATCTTGTCTATAGTGGAGATTTAGTAAGACAATACCATTGTGAGAAGTTGGAAGAAATTTGGAGAAGCGATAGTAATATTTTTTTTTATCTAAAAGCGTATCGCTGGGTAAACCAGAAGAGTGAAAGATATTATATTGGGTTTATAGAAGTTGAGTATGTTCTTGCATTGTAGTTTGATTATTTAAACGGAGTATAAGTTTAACGGCGAACTTAGGAGAGCCACCAAAGATATGACAGAAACATGTACTTCGACAAGTGTCAAGCTGTTTGAAAAGTTTACCATTCAAGGTTTGGATAGCTAATCCACATTTTAACTGGAGGTGTACTATTTGTAAACAAAGAAAGCGCTGCTATCCTCTCACTAAAATGAATATTATTTCTCTTCCTGGTACGCCAGCCAGTTTTATAAATATCGATAGTCCTTTGGCACCAGGTGCCCGTATTCTGTCTGTGAAGTCATCTATTTTTAGCATTGGTTGTAGAGAAAAGCATATTTAAATATGAGAAGGCTTTGTAAAGATTGTACATACTGTAACTATGCATACCTATTCTTTTCAGCAAATATATGTTTGTTCGTGTGTTTGCAGAATGATGAAAATTTTTATATCACAAGATGTCTTAACAAAGATTTTTTTTTTGCGGAAGTTTGGCTTTCGTTAACTGCTTACCAAAGAAGAGGATCTAGTATTCTGACTGCAGAAAGACGTGAGTTCATCAATCAATACCTTCAAGATTGCTGTGACTTGTCAAACTATGAGCTTGTTGTACGGACAACAAACTTCGTTAATCAAAGGAATTAAAGATATATATATGGAATACACATGTAATCTTATTTGATAATCATTTTCGATGTGTAATCAATGTTCTTTCAGCTATTCTAACTTGAATATCTGAATTGAAATCAAGAAGAGAAGCAGAAAGTGTATTTGCAGAAATGACATTAAATGAAATTCATGGAATCATTACTCCCCTTGCTTCTAACTTTAAACAAGCTTTATTCAAAAGAATAACGGTAACCAGCAGGATTAGGGTCCAATTTTTTTTTACCCTATTTTTATTTGTGCCATAGATGCTCTTATACCTATATTATTGTCATATCCAAGATCATATCAATCCTGGAGAAACAATATTTATTATGATGTGAAAGCAAATCCAATTGAACATTTTAAGACCTTTTTTTTTTTAAGCTTGCTCAATTATTTAACAAAAACTTTATGTCAAAACATTCTTGATCATTTCTGGACCACTACCTATTCCGGAGATAAACTCGCTTTATGAGCAACCATCATTATCATGAATTCTCCTGAGATTAGACCACAAGAGGAAGGAGGATTACGTTTTAGAGGAACGATTTAGACAGATGGTGCGGAAGTTACCAAAATAATAAAAAGAAAAAAAAGAACAGACAAACAAGGCTGATAGATACACAACACGATATAGTATTCAAGTGGAGTAGGCTCAGTACATCGATGAAATAAATATACAGCACTATACAGATCTTGTTGGCATATACATTACTGTAGACCCTGGACGTCGTGACTTATTGTATTTTGTATATGCAAATCCTACTTTAGAAGAGCTCATCAAGTATAGGGTACTCCAAGCCATTCCTAATCAAGTCACCGAAAAGAGTCAGGTATCGTCGAATATTAGAAAATCTAAAAAAAAAAAAAAAAAAAAAAAAAAAAAAAAAAAACTCTTTAAATATGTAGGTTTATTTTTCGTTTTTGACCAGTATTCTTACATTTTTTTCATTTTTAACATTTTTTTTTTTGAAAAAACAAACCAATATAAATATTTTCAGTGCGATATCATCTTGAAAAATAGTGTACATTAAACTGTATAACATTATATATAAAAAAAAAAGCTTATTGTATATATTATTTTAAAAAATAACATTTATACTTTATTAAACTTAAAAAAACGATAAAAAAAAGTCTAATATTACTATCAATTATGCAAAAAAAAAATTTTTATCCCGCAAAAGTTAAACTTTTTTTTTTTTTTTTATATGTATATATTTCTTCTAAGCAATACCATCTATTGACATGTCTGATAGACGATCCAAAGATAATAATAGAAGAAGAGATCGTCGAAAGGTTATATCCAGTTATTCAAAACTTTTTGTTTTTATTAACATTTAATTTTACAATAGAATGAATTTTCTGGTCGATTATTCCCTCAAGCGCCCATCATACTGGATAGACGTGAACGTCCATTAGAACAAAATAATGGTCAACACCAAACATCAGCAACAACTGTTAATGTTGAATCAGAACAACCTGTAATAACTAAGCAAGCAATTTACCAAACTAAGGATCATAACATGACAGCATCATTATCATCAATACCTTTTATGAGAAGACCTAATAAATTCAATACAGATGCCATTCTTAAAGTAAACATTTATACAAAAGAAAAAAAAAAAGAAAGAAAGAAAGATATTAACAAGACTTTTAGAACTTATCGGACCATCCAGGTCATTTTGTCATTGGTGTTATAGGAAAACAAGGTGTTGGTAAATCAACCATATTATCTTATTTTACTCAAAACTCTGAGCAGGTAATTTGTATAAATGTAAAGAAAGTAATAAGTTAATATTAACCTTTTTATTATATAATGTTAGGCATTTCCTACACAAGATAGTAATTATTTTCTTTATGAGGGACACAAAACAGATGGAATTGATATGTATATAACATCTGAAAGGGCTATTTTATTAGATACTGAGCCCATACTAAGTTGGACAGTATTGGATAATGTCTTAAGAAATGGATCCTTAGGAGGTTTACATCCAGATTTATGGTTAGAAATGGAAACAATTTATAATATTATCTTTTTAATGTCTGTATGCAATACTATCCTTGTCATCACAGAAGGCACTGAAATTGATATGGATTTACTACGCTTTATTCAAAGAGCTGAGGCACTCAAATTCAATATACCCGATTTCCCTCTCCTAACACCTAGTCAATATGATATGAGTTATTATCCTGATATTGCAATTGTATGTAACAAATGTTTATCAAGCGAATTTAATTGGAAGAAATATGTTGACACTCAAACTATCTTGAAATCCTTCTTTGAAGATTCACAGTTAAAGACTCAAGGTAAAAAAAAAGAAACCGAGTTCAGTCTTTATAGCATTAACATTTAAAAACATATAGGTCTGTTAAGTTTAGGTAATGTTTTAGCTTCCTTTAAATACAGTAGCAATGAATCAAATTTATTTCTATTACCTCTAAAAGGAGATGAGCAAATTGAATCCTTTGATGTACTTGTCGCTGCTTTAAGGGATCAAATACTAGCTGGTCCGAGAAGACCTGGTAAAAAGGGTCAATTATCTGAAAAGGAATGGTATTATAATGCTTTAAAGACTTTTGAGTTGATACGAAAATCAGATTATATTCATGAATATCTTCAAATTGTACGCAAATTAAGAGATACCTAATATTTACATATACAGATATATATGCATATAAACATAGTAGATCAACAGAATAAAATCCAAAAAAAAAAGATTAGATAAAAGACATTTATAAGCTTAAAATACATAAAGGTTTGTACGAAATTAGTTTGTACTCGTTTTCCCTTGGTTAAGCTAGTATTCAATTTCGAAAAAATATACCTTTAGAAAGGAAGAATTGTTTTATTGATAATAATATGAGTTATAAGAGGCAATAGTTTGTCTCCCCTCCCTCCCCCCCTTTTTTTTTCTTTTAAACAACCTATTAATTCAATGAACTACCAACTTGGGCTGAATGGAGTCGACCTCTATGTTGGTGTCTTGGTTGTTGATTACCTGGTGGTGACCCAAAACTTTGTATCTGCGCCCGTAATTGATCATTTACCTTTTTTTCCTAGTAAACGGTAGAAAGCCATCCATTGCACGAAACAGCTCCACCATTTATACATGGATTATCCACTGACATTTAATATGTAACAGGTTATTTAAGCTTAATCCTCTTCCCCATGGTAAGATTCCTCCTGAAGAAATCTTTCTTGAAGAAATCCTTCTATTTGGTATTTATCTGATCAAGTAGTTACTGTGACAGATAATACGGTTCTCTTGTCTTTTTTCTTTTCTTTATCTTTTTCTCCTTCAACTATCAAAAGTTTTCTTTTTTTTTATGGGTTCCTTATTCCCCTTTTTTTAACCTGGCCCGAACAATGCAATACTAAGTTATTATTATGTGGTGCTCATCAAATAAGTTCTAAAAAAAAATTTATGTATTAACAACGTAATAAAAGCATAAGGGTGTTTCCTTTTTAAGGATTTTGATTTTTTTTTTTTTAATGGCTTTTTATCTTTTTTATTATTATTGTATTGTAGTTAAATAAAAAATGTCAAATCAACAAAAGCAACGAGATGCATTCAGCTTAACATCTATATACCAAGCTCTTCAAAACCCAAAATCGACAATTGCAACTCGTTCGATGACCAATCTTCAAAATGCTTCAATAAAGGAAATCGATTATACCCTACGAAAAATTCACAGTTACGTTAAGCATAAAAAAGAACAGTGGCCAGAACGAAGATTGGTACGATGTCTTGATTATATCTTTATTTATAGTGTAAAACCACAGTTGGAAGAACGAATGCAACTGCCTTCATTTAAAGCCAATGTGCGATGGATTCTTGACATGTTGCAAAATACAACAAGCGATCAACAGCAAGATGTTGAGACTGTGATGACATTACAACTACAGTCTGCTATAAAATTTTTTTGCGGCTTGTCCGAATCAGTCTCTTCTCAACTCTCTCCAGACTCTTCAGCATTAATAAGTTTTAAGGCAGATATAAAGCATCGAGAAGGCATTCAATCCTTATTGATATTGTCCCAGTCATCCATACAATCGATTCGTATTTACTGTATACGTGCCTTGATGGCTCAATTAAAGTACTTTACTAAAGAAATGACCAACTTGAATACCTTTGAGATTTTATCTCGGTTACTTCTAGAGATACCCAGTTTATTAAATACAATATCAATACGACCACCTGTTACTGATATTGCCCAGAGGCGTGTTGAATTAGATCATAGTATAATGGCATGTCGTTTATTAGAATCTATATTTAAATATGAGCCTCTATCGCAGCCCTCAGAAAGTAGATTAGCCTTTGCAGAATCAGATATGTTTCAACAACTTGTAAACGTTTGGCAAGCAGCCTGTCATTACGACTATCAATCAGGACTTGTCATAGCATTAGACGATGAAGGATTAAAACAGACTAATAAAACAAGCATAAAAAATTTAAGTGCACTCGTTTATTCACTCACAATCATTATACAAAGATGTACTCATGTTTCAAAGAAAGCTGCAAGCTGCGTTGCCGAGGCGCAAATAAGAGCAAAATGGCAACCTTTACTTGCACTTTGTATGCAAACCTGGATCTGTGGTACCTGCTGCATAACAACAACAACAACAACAAGGAATTCATTTACACCTGCTATGCTGGATAAAGAAAAAAGTATAATGAAAAAATTGATACAAATCTCATTAGATATTGTATCTGTACTTCAATGTCATATGCATTGGTTGGCGTACGTTGATCAAATGATTTTGGATTTGACAAATTTTGTTATGTCCTATGTCTCGCAGCCTATCTTACCTGAACAAGCCAGTATGGTGGGTACTACCTCTACTCTAATCCATACAGATCTTTGTATTGATGTAGAAGAAAGAGGTTATCAGCTTGATGGTACACATCTTGAGATGCATCAAGACCTTTTCGTACTCATATTAGAGTCCTTTATTCAGCATGTCCAAATTGCCTCATCTGATGTGATAAAAAGAGTATCAAGTCGTGTTGCTTGGTGTTTAAAGTCTATCCTTACCATTCTGCTTAATGTAAATCAACTTGAGATGTCTGTATTACGTTCACGTGTACTTCGACTTATTGTTTTCTTTTTACATTATGATGAAGCTATTAGTGTCCTTGCAACCTCAACTACAAATATTACTCATCTTGTTTGGGGCCCCACCATTGACATGGCTAAACAAGGGCTCATGACTATCTCTTCCTGTCTATCGCCAGCAGCGGAATTAACAGCTGCACAATCAGTCACTGTCTATAAGGCAAAACGAGCATTTATAGCCCTTGAAATGATCTTGAGGCATCCTCGTGCCTGTGAGCGTCTCGTCGATTGTGATGTCCTCCAACTTGTAAATATTTCTTTTATTCCTCAAGGTCAACTATTGGAAAAATCGCGTTCGTTGCTTGTTGTCTATGCTCTCTTTGGGAAGTTTATCGCTGCCTTATCTCGACGTACAGCCTTTGTACGTAACAAGTTGCGAGATGAATGTAGCTTATTTCCTGTAGTGATGAAATTGCTTCATGAAGCAATCGAGTGTAAAGAAAATCGTCGTAGAGCATCATTACATTCAGAAAAAGAAAACGACCGGATTATGATGGGTTGGAATCATATTATATCGAGTTGTTTGATGGTAGTAAGTTCGTTTCAATATGATGAAGCATCTATGCGTCTATGGCTCTCATGGGGAAATAACGATGATACTCCCCCCTCACAAAAGAAACTTTCTATCCTTCCTTATGTTCTAGCAGTTTTGTTTCCATGGAGATATAAAGCACCTGAAAAGATAGCAAGTGAGTTGGAAACGCATACGTATTTGAAATCCGACTATCAAGTGATGCTACTAGCAGCACAGGTATTAGATCAACTATCGTCTATTCCACTTTGTGGTCGACAAATGATTATGGATAAATCATCATTACCGAATCTAAGTAAAATAATGGTTGCCTTGAATCCTGTTCATTTCCATCATCCTCCATCCACAACGACTCCTTTGTTGTCTTCTAATAATGAAATGATGGATGAATCCATACAACAAGTCTTATCAGCGATTCTAAGTATTGAAGATGATGCAAATAAACCTCCACAACTCCTTTCTTCTACCACGAATGAGCCATTTCTTCTAAAGAGGACAAATAGAGAAGAACTTCAGTTTCAATTTACAGATTGTCTGAGACGAAGTGCAATCCGTCTGTTAAGTTCAAATGACAATACGCAATTCATTATCTTGAGTGATGCCTTTACGTCCTTCTTTGAGCCCATGCTGAAGCATCCTAGTCGAGGTACAAGCCATGAATACTGGCGTCATATCCTTTGTACTGAGCTACATGACAAAAGGATGCAAGATTTTAAGAAACTTTATAAATTTACAGCAGCAGAAGAAGAGAATACAATTAAACTTCACGAATTTAGTGCAGTTGCTGTAGGATATGCAACTGTAGGTGTCTTAAGTGACGAAGAATGGAATCAGACGTTGGGACTAACCGTTTTAGAAAACAGTATCGTTAGTACCAACCACGTCTTTGCCATCTTTTGTCAAATGTTATTGTATGAACTTGAATATAAGGAAGATAGTACGATGATGAGTGATGATAATTCTTTACTGACTTTAGTCACACCATTTCGGCGACACGCAGCTGCACAAATGATTGAGACGTTAGCATTCGAATTTGAAGATATTTGGCGTATAGAAACAGAGACGATTCAAAAGAATGCTCAGATTCAACCCGATATACTTGGGCTTGCTGAACCCAAGGAAATAGTTTCATTCATTACAGATGATGCGCCGCCTAATACATATATCTCTGGTAATCGACAATTATTACGAGCGAGATCTGTGATCTTTGAGGCACTTTTAAGCACAGATTATGCGGAGTCAACAATGGCAGCGATTCCGTTACACGATGTAACCTTTTGTGGTCTAAAACACTTTATTAGAATTATTCACCAATTAAATGAGGTAAACATGAAGGATGAGATAGTTCAAGTCTTGGATCCTTCTATGACTTGGAAGGATATTATTGATTTATTGCACATATCAGATCAATTTGGAGCAGCAGATGTCAAACAGTTGTGCGAGTATTGGATATTAGAAAAGGTAAAACATTTAAACGATAATAAGCAAGAAGAACGAGTTGTTTGTCTTGAAGGTATGATAGACTTATATCGCTTATGTCGGGATCCAATTGAAAAAGATGGTGGTATTACTTCAGATACGTGGCCATTTGCTACCGTACTAAGAGAAAGTTTAAAAGCAATCATTCAATACATGACAGAATCAAGTCAAATAAGTAACTTTTTACAAATGATTCAAGATAAAAATATAGAAGAATTAGACGCCTTTTGCAACGGTTTAGCCAGTTTATTAAAAAAATAAAAATAATAACAATAATAATAACAATAATTAATAATAATAATAATAATAATAAAGCTGAGGTCAAGCTCAAGGGTTTTTTTTTTTTTTTTTTTTTTTTTTTTTTTTTTTGTGGCGGAATTTTCTCATTTTATCGGGTTACAGGACGAGAAAATATTTGATTTTACATTTTTTTATTTTTTTATTTTTTCTCTTCTTTTTGCTGTTTTATTTATGTCTAAACTCAAAAAAATATCTAATTTAGGCTCTATACGAGCTATTGTTTTATCTACAGTTTCTTTAACCTCTAGTATTTATGGACATCCTTTAGGTGTATATACCCAAAACGAAGCTGAAAAAGTGGAAGTAGAACCAAGTATTGATTATGGTTCAGCAAAGTTTTATGAAAAATTAGTTGTTATTATGGCCCTTGTCCTTTTAGGTGGTGTATTTGCAGGTAAAATGATAGATAATAGTGTATAAATATGTATACAAACAAGCTCAATTTTTTTCTTCTTTTTTTTATATATATCTATAAGGTCTTACTTTGGGTTTAATGGGTTTAGATGAAACCAATTTGCAAGTACTTATTCAATCTGGTACTGATACAGAAAAGAAATATGCCAAAAAGGTGATGAAATTACTCAATCGTGGCAAGCATTGGGTCTTGGTTACTTTATTATTATCCAATGTTATTGTCAATGAAACGCTGCCTATTATTTTGGATGAAGTATTAGGTGGTGGCTGGAAAGCAATTGTTATTGCTACTGCATTAATTGTTATTTTTGGAGAGTAAGTTACATAAAAAATGGTTATTTTTTTTTTTAGCTTTATGTTCTTATCAATTTTATAAAAATTAGAGTTATTCCACAATGTACATAAAATACAATAAGAAAAGAAATAGAAAAACAAAACTTTAATTTTATTTTTTATTTTTTTAAAAAAATAGCTATTTGCGTACGTTATGGTTTAGCCATTGGTGCTAGAACTTCTAAGTAAAAGCAACATTACTTGGAAAACTTGATAGATTTTACTTAATATTCTCTATTTATTAGAATGGTTCTTGGATTGATGTATATTATGTATCCTATTGCTTATCCTACTGCTTTACTTTTAGACTATTTCTTGGGCGAATCACATGGCACCATTTATAAAAAAGCAGGTAAAAAAAAATACTTAAAAAAAAGAAAAGCCCGGGAAAAACTAAAGAAAATAAAATAGGTCTTAAATCACTTGTTTCACTTCATCAATCTGTTAACCCTTCAGACGTGGATGCACTTACAGAAGATGAAGTTACTATTATTGGTGCTGTTCTTGATTTAAGATCAAAGCCAGTATCACAAATTATGACACCTATTGCTGATGTATTTACTCTTTCAACAGAAGATATTTTAAATGAAGAACTGGTAGATAAGGTAAATTAGTGTATAATAAAACTTGCGTGTATGTTACTCATATATTCATATATGATGTTATAGATCCTTATAGCCGGCTATTCACGTATTCCTGTTCATTTACCCGGAGATAACTTAAATTTTGTTGGTATGCTTCTTACAAAAAGATTAATTACTTATGATCCTGAAGATGCTCTTCCTGTTAAAAATCTTCATATCAGTACTTTACCCGAAACTGGACCTGACACTAGTTGTCTCGATATTTTAAACTTTTTCCAAGAAGGCAAAAGTAAGTCTTAATATGTCTATATTTATATATTTATATAATAACAGCTATAATTTTTTAGGCCATATGGCTTTGATTTCGGACGATCCTGGATCTCATGCTGGCGCTTTAGGTGTAATTACACTTGAAGATGTTATTGAGGAACTAATTGGTGAAGAAATCATTGATGAAACTGATGTTTATGTAGATGGTAAATTATTAAAATACATATTTTTAAATACAGAAGGTTAATCCTTCATATACATATATACATATATATATATATAGTGCATAATAAGATTAGAGTTGTTCGTCGTCAAGTACCTAATAGAAGGAATAGTAGATTAGCTCGTTTATTAACGGCTCATAAGCGTCAAAATCAAAAGAAACCTCCTAGTCGTGAAAATTCTACTGGCTCTTTGAACAAAAAGATCATTGAACCTTCTGTAAAACCCGTTTATGGTTCAATTCAAGAATCTACTACTTTATCAACCTCACCTGAACACCACGCACCTAATACACTTTTTAATAATAATGAAAATCAGCCCCTTTTAAACCACAAAGATTAATTGTTTATAACAATAAAAAGTAACAGAGTATATTCATATTTTTTTGCCCAAAAAAAAAAGAAAAAGAAAATGTGACTTGTTTTTTGAATGTTGCTGTGTTTTGAAATAGAAAAAAAAATCCTTTTTATGTGTGTCATGTAAGAAACCAATTTCACTATTCTTTTTTCACAATTTTAAAATAAAATGGTAACCACATTAGTCTGATATGATAAATTAAATGGCTTCATTAAATAACATTGCTCTTTTATAATAAATATTTAGTCTTTGCCTATTACAACTTCTTCTACAGAAACAAAAGATCTTTTAAAAATGGAGCGCGTTGGTAAATAGTCTTTTTTTTTTTTTTTTGCTACATCAACAATATAGATTATTAAATATTATGAGAAATTGATAGGTGCCCATTCACATATTAGAGGCTTAGGTCTTGATGATACTCTTGAACCTCGTGCTACTTCACAAGGCATGGTTGGTCAGCTTAAAGCACGTAAAGCAGCTGGTGTCATTTTAAAGATGATTAAAGCTGGTAAGATCGCTGGTCGTGCTGTTTTAATTGCTGGTCCTCCTTCTACTGGTAAGACTGCTATTGCTATGGGTATGGCACAAGGTAATATTAAAATTGAATTAGTATTTATATACACGAATGTATACATTCTAACTGGCAATGTGTAATGCAATATAAAATAGCTCTTGGTACTGATGTACCTTTCACCATGTTGGCTGCTTCTGAAATTTTTTCTCTTGAAATGAGTAAAACTGAAGCTTTAACACAAGCTTTCCGTCGTTCCATTGGTGTTAGAATCAAAGAGGAAACCGAACTCATTGAAGGTGAAGTTGTTGAAATTCAAATTGATAGATCTTTGACTGGAGTAAATATGTGACATAAAATTGCACAAAAACAAAATATTAAATGCTATATGTATATTTTCTGTAGGGTTCAAAAACCGGCAAATTAACATTAAAGACGACTGATATGGAAACTATATATGATCTTGGTAATAAGATGATCGACTCACTTAACAAAGAAAAAATTATGGCAGGAGATGTTATTGCTATTGATAAAGCCTCTGGTCGTATTTCAAAATTGGGTCGTTCATATGCTAGAGCTAGAGATTACGATGCTATGGGCTCAGATGTAAGCTAGAAATAATGTTTTATAAATAGAGGAAAATGATATTAATCAATTTTAACAGACTAAATTCGTTCAATGTCCTGAAGGAGAGTTACAGAAAAGAAAAGAAGTTGTTCATACAGTATCCCTTCACGAAATTGATGTTATTAACAGCAGAACACAAGGATTTTTAGCTCTTTTCTCTGGTGATACTGGTGAAATTAAAACAGAAGTTAGAGATCAAATCAATACAAAGGTTGCAGAATGGAGAGAGGAGGGCAAAGCTGAAATTGTTCCTGGTGTTTTATTTATTGATGAAGTGCACATGCTTGATATAGAATGCTTTTCGTTCTTGAACAGAGCATTAGAAGATGATATGGCACCCGTTGTGATTATGGCTTCTAATCGTGGTATCACTCATATTCGTGGTACTAAATATAAGTCACCTCACGGTATTCCTGTTGACTTACTTGATCGTATGCTTATTATTTCTACTTATCCTTATGAAGAAAAGGAAGTCAAAGAAATTTTAAAAATCCGATGTCAAGAAGAAGATGTTGAAATGACAGATGATGCCAAGGACGTTTTAACACGTATTGGAACCGAAACCTCACTTCGTTATGCCATTCATCTTATCACAGCTGCTAATTTAGTTGCAAGGAAAAGAAAAGCACCTGCAGTCGACGTACAAGATATTAAGAGAGTTTATTCTCTCTTTTTAGACGAAAAACGATCTGTTCAATATTTAAAGGACTATCAAGATCAATATATGTTTAATGAACATAAAGATGCCATGGCAGTTGATACAAGCATGGAAATGTAAAAAAAGAATAATAATAAAATGAATGTTAAATAAAAGTGTGATATTATATAAATAGAGCCGAAGTAGATAGATGTATGTATGTATGTATGTATGTATGTATGTATGTATGTATGTATGTATGTATGTATGTATGTATATGACTGTCTTTTATTGTAGTAAATATAAAAAGCTATTAGTTGCTAAGATAGAAATAAGTAAAACTGAAAAAGAAAGGTTATTTTTTTTAGTATTATTTGAAACTATAACAGAATCTACGATATTATTTTCTGTTATTGGTGGGATAGCAGAGTCCACAGAATTAGTATCAGTTATTGTACTGATTTCCTTTTGGTTACTATTCTTGCTATCTATATCATTATTTACTAATTTACCAATTCCCCAAGGAATTTTCGCGCCTATATATAAATATTTATAAGAAACTGCAATAAATATACATACGTCTTTTTCTGTCTTTCTATACTATACCGTCGGGTTGAGTTGATTTTTGAGGTCTAAATAACTTTCCATCTTGTCCAGTAATAGCAAAACGCGTAGTCCACGCATCTTGTCCTTTTCCTAATAAAAACAATAATAATAAGTAGCTTCCTCTATACTGTTATATATATGTAAGTATTGTATACTACCATTTGAAAACTTAAAGAAATAGATAGCAGCATGAGGTTCAACTTCAGGCACCGTCCAATTAAAAGATTTAATTTTTGTACCATCCAAATTCTACATAATAGATAAGTTTTTTTTTTTTTTTTTTTTTTTTTTTTTTTTTTTTTTTTTTTTTTTTTTTTTTTTTTAGGACTAACGGTCTATTCATTACCTTTGCGACGTTTATCAAAAATTTTTGATTCATATTATCACCTGTCATAAAGTCTAAACTTGTATATTAAATAGACTGTATATTTGATATATCAACATTTCTACTTTTTTTTTTTTTCTTTTACCAATTCTAAAATCTTTCCAGGCTTTTGCAATAGAAGGAGAATGCTTGTCATTTACTAGGTTTATGAAATAAATATTAAGTATTTTTTTTTTTTTTTACTATTGTATTATTATTCATTTTTACCCCAAGTAATCTCATATGAATTGCCTGATTTCCAAACTGTTCCTGGCTCTGGATAACTTGGGGCCATATTTGCAAAGACATAGGAACAAAAAAATAGTACTAGTAAAGTTATTTGGTTTAAAAACATTTTTAAATATGATCAAGTAGAAAGAGAATAGATACATAAACGTAATAATTATAAATATTTATTATACATAATACACATACACATTCTTTTTCTGCCTGCAAAATAAGATAATAATTCAGTCAATTTTAAAATTTTTTCTTTTTTTTTTTTTTCTATACATGGCGATTATTTAGTAAGCTCTAAATTTTCGACTTGAATAGAAGAATTAGGATATAAGACGGAATTGAGAAATTTTGATGTAACTGATGTATTAAAGAGCTTAAGTTTATATAATTGAGTTCTTTGGGGAATATTTTTAAAGAATGCAGTTAAACTCTCATCTGTAACTTGACGTCCTACTAATTCAATCTGCCTTAATTTTGAGCAAGCAGTATATTTGTGTGGTATCAATAATTTTGCTAACACTTCACCTAATTCTTCTGTAAAGAGTGCTTTACAGTTTTCAATCGCAAGTAACTGTAAATTAGGATGAAGCTGACAAAATAATAACAACTCGTCTGGTTTAATGGCATCCATCTGAATCAATCGTATCGATTTTAGTTTATCTTTTGGTAAAGTCATAAATGCTGATGACAAAAGAGGTGTAGTTTTAAGTACTACATGTTGTAATTCTCGAAGTCTAGAAAAATCACAATCCAACATAAATGGGAATGATTCAAGTCCACCCATAGATAATGTATGTAATTTAGTATTGTATTTTGCTATATCTTGTATTGTTTCTGTTTTCAATGTTGTTGGATGTCCTAAAGTCATTTTGACGATGTTTGGACAACAACGAATAAGACGATGAGCTCTCATATCAATACCATATTTATTTACTGGTGTTAGGTCAATAGATCGAACAAATAAGCCATATGGTAAAATAGTATTTATCGAAGTAATCGTTTTTACAAAGCCAACGAATGTAAGATAGTTCTTAATACAATAGTGTCTGGTAATACAAAGAAAGAATTAGAAATTGATGAAGTTTTTTTTTTTTTTTCCGAATAGCAGAATATACCTGTATAATACTCGACAAACAAAATAAGCCCAAGACTTATTCACAGTAAGAGCAACTAGGGCAAACTTATTATCGCCAGAGCTGCTAATAGCATAATGGCAGATTACTTGTTGTAAATCGAGTGGTAATTCACTTACCATTTTAAAAAAAACATTTATACGCTTGTAAACATGTGTATTTTTTTTTAGAAAAAAAAAAGATCTTTTTTCTCGGAGAATCAAATGTTTTCATGCTAGTTTATCTATTTCGATACCTAAATTTCCAAGTATCTTGTAAGTTTAAGGAAAAGGTTATAAGCATCAGCCTCATTGCCAAGTATAAGGACGCTGTTGTCAATAAAATGATGACTTTATCACTTATTTACTCCTCCTCCTCCCCCTCAATCATCATAGCATAGCTCATTGCTATATTGACAAAATAAATTCCCAACTCTGTTGTGGCATAATTTATGCTGTCTTTGATTAAATTCATAAAAGATATTAGCCTTATCCTATTAACCCATCCATAAAATAGTGTATATTGTTTCAAAGAATTTTGTTACACGAGAATGATGTATTTAAACTGCTGCAAATACTATTTATTGCATTAAGAAAATAAAGCAAAAATAAGGATTCAGAGAAGGTAATTTTACGGCTGAATAATATAGAAGAAGTATGCTAAAGTAATTGTTATATTTACAAAGATAGAATACTCGACCTTATCTATTATCTTTTTCTATCTTATAGGAAACACAACACATTTTCAACTTGAAGGTTGATTACTACAGTTTTATATGCGGTGTTCGTCTTTATCTATTAACCATCAAAGCATATCAGCTTGACTTTTTTCTGTTCTCCTTTCGTCATTGGCTATTAATACATGTTCTATCTTGGTGAATGATATTTACGATACCATAGAATAATTGACATTTAACAAAGTATTATTCGTATTGAGACATATCGATCGAGAAGTAGTACCTTTAGTACTTCCAAATTACATTATACTCATACTGCTCTATCCTAATATATATCGCCAATGAAGTCAGTTGCCTTAAATATTTATTATACTAGATGTACCAGCCATTGAGTAGTACTCATCAACATCGTAAGTTTATATAATGGTCTAACTTAGTTAATTTGCACACATTAATTAAAGTCATTTTTTTTTTTTAAAAAAAAAAAAAAAAAAAAAAAAAAAAAAAAAAAAACATCTTTGCTTCGAGTCGGATACCTTTATCTTGCGTGCTTGTATAATTTATCATACTAGATGTAGCACAACGATATTTTGTTATAAGGGAAAAAATATTGCATGATAATGGCACATAGTAGTAACAATGAAGAAATATAACTACTAAGAATTTCATTAATAGAAATGATCAATTCATTATCTTTTATGTTTAAAAAAAAAATCATTCCAGTAGTATAATAGAAGAGATACATAATAGTTGAAGGTACCATTTTACAAGTAATTCTCGGAGTTGATATGATATTAACAATAATCCTTAACATGAATGTCCCTTATTTTAGTGCAATAAATATTTGGCACTTACTTGATTAGGTACAGATAAGTGAGTTATTTCTTGTTGACTTTTAAAAGTTCTTCCGAGCTTCATCCTCGATGTAAGCATTGTCTGATTGGCTTAAAAAAACGTCATATAAAGGGAAAAAAAAAGGGGGGGAATAGAAGGATGCATTTAATATAAAAGGATAAAGGTAACTTCAGATCCAACAAGATATCACTATCAAACTTACATATACCAAATGCTTACCGCTTCTTTTCGTGCTGCCTCTGTTATTCTTGTTCCTGTCACGTCATTAGCTGTTTATGCCACTTATGTTCGTTCAAATGCCAAACCTACTCAAGCGCATATTGAATACATGAAAAATACTGGTGTTAGCCAAACTGATTATATCAAATGGATAAAACTAAATAATGGTCTTGGTCTTATTGATGTTGGTCGAAGCGGTGGAGGTCTTTAAACAACTTGACTACTTTTTTACGGCTGGTCCGTTATTTAATGTTATTAAAAGTATTATATAAATAACATTATAAATTCATCATAATAAAGTACTTTATGTAATTAATATAATCTAAAAGTTATAGTTAAAAATAAAATAAGAGCTTTACTATTTTAATCATTGTATTTTATCTTGACTTGTCGTTTTTTTACTATGTACTCGATGTCCGGCCATTACAGTCGACGAAACTAGGTTGGGCCAGTGAAAAAAATTTGGTCATTTCCAAATTAAATTGGGACAAGGTTACAAAATTGGGACACCAATATGAAAATGGGACACGCATACGAAAATGAGACGCCAATACAGATATAATTAAAGATTTATTAAAATAAAATAAAAAAGCCAATGGACATGTAGTGACTATGTTGCTACTGTTTTGCCCTAGCCAGGTCGAAAAGAGTAAGAAGAACCCTCTTCAGAGGCAAGAGGGAAAAGGATGAAAAAAAGCGTAGACAAGTTAAAGAAGACTAATATTATGCTGGTCCATAATATACCCAGAGGTATACTTATAGGGGCGGAGCAAGGTCAAATGACTTCAAAGTGTCAACGTCAAAGTATCCCAACTTCATAAAGAAGTCTGGCTACAGAATTGTAGATGGGAGCCCTGAAAGTCCGTATACTGCAGCAAAAACACTGAGAATTGCTATTTAGACCTGAAGAACAAAATAGGAAATGTTATTATGCCCACCCTTCAATTTTTTTTTTTTTATTTATTTACTTTATTATATTTAATCTTTCCCTCCCTTCTTTCTTATTATTTGACCGAGCTCAAATTTGATTGATAGTATAATATTAGAATTTTATTCCTTTATATATCTTTGAATTCGCTATTAAATAAAGACTTAAGAAGATTCTAGCATAATAACATTTCCTATTTTGTTCTTCAGGTCTAAATAGCAATAATAAAAATAGAAAGATACATATATCATTTCTACCATTTTTTTTCCTAAAGACTATATCATTATAATGACAGGATCAGAGAGTTATTCTGCTTGAAAGAAGTTTAGTATTAATAAAATCGCTTATTAACTACTACTACTACTACTATTACTATTACTATTATTACTACTTCTTACTCAAAGTAAATAGTGTTGTATGCTCTTCACGTCAAAAGTGGAGCATACAAGTCATTCTTATATAATAAATGCAAATATACATAAATTCTTTCACTTTCAGTACAATTTCTTTAGGAGGCGGCAATGATATGATATACTTTCATAAAATGTATTTGTTCATATCATTTTTTTTTATTTTTTATTTTTTATTTTTAGTTAGAAGGGAAGAATTGAAGATAAATATGAACTTCGCCATGACTAGTTAAGCCTAACTTAGCAGGCAATTTAACCCAGGTATCAATAGGAACGCCATTGAAAGCACTTTCAAAATCGAACTTTGCCTCACCAATAGTATCAGAACCAATAGTATCCTTATCAAAAACTTTGAGATAGAGTTTATGTTTACGTCCTTCATTTAAAGGGAATGTAAAAGTTTGATTCCAAACAGGATCGTTGGTATTACTAATAGTGGTAGTTCTTTGTTTGTAGTCATCATCAACCCATAATTCTCTATAAATAGTTTTTAATGACCTTGTTTTAACTCTCTTTCTCTCTCTCTCTGTCCGTCTCCATTTTATTGCATGATACTTACACGTAAGGATCATTTTTACCGATGAGGTCTTCACCATGAAGCTTGCGTGCTTCGACTAAAGAAAAATAAATGAATAAGAATATATAAGTTCAATGTGCTTTCTGTATAAGATTATTAAATACTAACTGATAGTAACATTAAGAGTGCCAGAAGGGTATTTAGAGAACATTATTTGATATATTGAAAGAGAAAAGAAAAATAGAAAAGAAATTTTTTTTCTTGTCTTTATTTTTATATATCTCTAAAAATAAAAAAAAGAAAAAACATAAAACAGGGTTTTGTAGTATGCATTTTTTTTTTTTTTTTTGAAGGGAGGAAATAAAAGAAAAAAAAACATACAAAAGATCATGCTACCATTATGTATTATTCAAGTTTAAAATAGCAGCCAAGAGTATCTTATGCATTATAATAATTTTACTTGGCTTTAACTTGTAAATGTATCTTCATATCCTGATAATATATACTACTATAAAAATGAAACATCCGAAGTTAGTTGTGACCTGCCTTTGTACAACTTTATATATTCTTTAAAAGCCTAATAATAATACATACATACATACAAGCCATTTTTAATAATATCCTTTTAACCGTTAGATGTACAAATAGATGTTCGGTTCCTATATTGTCAAAATAGAATATATAAAAAGGAGATTAAAAATGCGTTAACTGATTTCTATTTAGAAACAAGCAAGTTTTTCATTATTATTATTATTATTATTATTATTATACTTATTTATCCAGCTGTTGTGAGTTTGAGATTAGTGCAAAGATAATATGTAAGCACTTAATCCCATTGTTTTTACTTTCTCTTTTATATTATTTCAGATATGCATATCAATAGAATTTATAAACAAGCTTAATATAAATAACCCCACAAAAGTAGTGGGATAAGAAGTAGTTGACTTGTATCAAATTATAAATTTGGAATAGATTTAGTGAGGTCAGCTTAAAAAAAAAGATGATTACACAAACTTCCATATTCAGAAAAGTTCTACAAGGTTTGCTCTTAAACATAGATACTTATTTTAATGCAGTCATTCAAAATAAACAATATATTTATATATAAAGAAAATAATCGTCAAGATTAGAGATATCTATTAACTATGTAACTCATAATAATCAATAGAGTACTTAAATAAGGTAGACTTTTGTCAGAAAGCCATTATTATTAAAACTATCCGGGGACACGCTAACCAATATAATGTAAAATCTAGAAATATAAGCAAAGACTTTTATCATGAATGCTTTGTAATGATTTTAGTAGTAATACTTTGGGATACAAAATTGGTTCCACCTATCCTTATTCTAAAATAGATACAGTAACTTCTTTTTCTAACCTGAATTGCCATTTTTTACTTCATATTCTCAAAAAAAAAAAAAAAAAAAAAAAAGGTTGTATGACCAGTTGTAAAACTAATAAACACAACAGTGAGGTTATAGGATTGAAATAGATGAATGATATAAACATAGATCGAAATTACAACTGTGATCTTATAGATAAAGCAATATTCGCTATCATGTGTGTGAATTGTAATTTTGGCAGATCAAAAATAAATAATAGCTTTCTCGGTTGAAAATATCATAATATTTAATGGGGCTTTTCGTGAAAGATACTTCATCAGACTATAATTCTACTGAGAAAATTTTGAAGAAGTGATATGCGATGTAGAAGTGAATACATACGACGAGTAGTTCTTTTTTTTTTTTCAAGTCATTAATATTGCTATAGGAACACCGAAAAGTTATCGGCATTATAGATAATACCCAACAAACAATTGATAACTAAGACTATTAAAAAGAAAAGACTATTTAAATAAACAAAAAAATAGAAGGTAAATATTTAATTAATTCATTTATAATTGCAAGAAAGAGAGATAGATGGTTTCATAATATAGCAACAATGCTATTAATAATGTAGCCGATGTCTAGAACTTTAAGTTTAAATATCTGAGATTCAATGCAAAAATAACCGAGACGCAATTGTATTTTACTACCTTTTTTTTTTTTTATTTGCGTGGTCATTAAACTTCGTACTCTCCACTTATTATTTTCTCGTACACAGAAAGAGAAAGAGTTCAATTTATAAAACTTAAATGAAAGCAGCAACTCGTCGCAAAGTATCCTATGTAGTTAAATCTTGTAATGAAGAACAAATGCACTGTCTTGGAATCAATTCTTTAGCAATCGATACATCATTTCATAACAAGACGGGTGATAATGCCGAAGGAGGTGTATTATTTTCAGCAGGAAGGGATGGTATTGTGGCAGGTTGGGATCTGAATATGAAGTTTAAAAGAGAAATTATAAATAGTGGAGAAAAATGGAAATTGGATCTTCAATCACAGGTAAATGTCTATAATTAAAAAGCTGTTTTTTTTTCTTCAAAATAGCAATAGTAATGGAAACACTAACGTGTATTTTTTTTTTATATTTTTGAATAGACCATCACACCAAAACCAACTTGTAAAATTTTTTCACAAATGCATACAGATTGGGTGAATGATATTGTATTATGTGAAAATGGGACATGTGGTAATAATATTACAAAATGAAAGTGTCAGTTTAGCTTTTTATATTAAATTTGTTTATCATAGTTGTTTCTGCGTCATCTGATAGAACAATTAAATTATGGAAACCATACAGCGATACGCCTAATTCGTCATATACAATTGGTTGGCATACAGATTATGCAAAGTGTTTAACTTATGCTTCGAAAGCTGGATGGGTAGCAAGTGGTGGTTTAGATAGACATATTAATATATGGGATCTTGAAAAATCAGAAGCAGCATTAACGATTAATACAAGCCCTCTCAATCATAGTACAGATAGTTCAACTGAAAGTAAGAGTAAATAACAAAAATTATGCAGAAAATAGACAAATATATACATATATGAATATGTATGTATGTACATAACACTATATTTTTTCTTTAAAAAAAAATAATAGCTACGTTACATAATATTTCCAGCAAATGTTCGATATATGCTTTAGCAGTAAATCCGACTGGGTCTCTTTTAGCATCAGGATCACCTGAGAAAGTAGTAAGATTATGGGATCCTAAGTCAGGCAAACGAATTAGTAAATTGACAGGTCATACAGATAATATTCGTGCGTTATTAATTAGTGATGATGGACAATTTGTAAGTACTAAGGATGCTTATTACTTGAAGACTTTTTTCTAAGTCGATATAAATTAGATTTTATCTGGCTCTTCTGATTCAACTATTAAATTATGGTCTGTAAAAGCACAACGCTGCTTAACTACTTATGAAACACACCCAGATTCTGTTTGGTCGCTTTATTCAGATCATCCCGATTTAAAGACTTTCTATTCAGGATCAAGAGATGGTTTAGTGACCAAGACAGAAATTACGGGTCAGGCAGTGTCTGAAAGTGATAGCGAATGTATTGGACTGTTCAGGGAGGATGCAGGTGTTGTGAAAGTAAGATTTATACAGTATTATATTATTATATTGGATATTGATTCTTTTATATTATATTGTATATATATGTATATATTAGATTGTTGCACTTGCAGACACTTATATATGGACAGCTACATCAAGCTCTAGCATAAATAGATGGGTAAAATATGAATATATATATCTATATATAATAATGTATTACTTTTCAATTTAACCTAAATATCCTCTTATAAATACATCTCTTATTAGTTATCTGTGCCTTCAATTGAGTCTCGTCAAGTGTTACCTCGATCAGAATTTAATCCAGAGATCCCTAGTACTGCACTTGCCAAGTTACCTCCTTCTAAATCATCCTATTTATCTCCACTTCCTGATTCTTTTGTTCCAAGTGATCAACTTACTATGTATGCTGGTTCCGTTTTATCAATTCCAATTAGTTGCCAAGATGAAGAGTTAGATAATGAGGAATCACTGATTCCGTTAAGAACTAAACCAGACTATGTTATTCGAGGTAAACCTGGTATAATATCACATTTAATTCTTCATAATAGACGACATGTTTTAACAAAAGATACAAACGGAGAGATTGCAATGTGGGATTTAACAAAGGTAACAAGATAAATTAAACTATATTTAAGTAAGCTTTATTAACACTATGTTAATAGTGTATTCAAATTAAACAATTTGGAAGAAGAGACATAGAGGATGTTGCACAGGAAGTAAACAGTCTAGAGTGTTTTCCTGCATGGTGCTCTGTTGATACTAAAATTGGTGTAAGCTTTGTTTTTTATTTTTTTCATTTCAAATATGCATATATATATATATATATATATATATGTGTGTGTGTATGTAATATCAAATTATACTAGGCTATTACTGTTCAATTACATGAAAATAATTGTTTCGATTGTGAAATGTATGCGGATGAAGCGGATTTACCTGAAGAGTATGTGATTGGAGAAGACCAAAGATGTAAGCATTAACTTTTTTTTTTGTTCAAGTATACATATTTACAAAACTAAATTTAATTAAAAATGATTATCTAGTAAATTTAGGAAAATGGGTGCTGGTTCATTTATTTAAAAACTTTATTAATAAGGAACTAGAAAGCCAAGAGGAAGGTAATATTCGATATAGAAATAATCAACAAACAGATAAACCAGACTCTCTTAAGAATCAAGTAGTACAAATGTCAAATGAAGAGCGTGCTACACTTGAACAAGCTCCCTCTGTGCCTTCTATTCGTATACCGACACTTCAGCTTGATACAAACAAACCAAAATTGCCCGATAGTGCATTGACGACTAATATAAATCAGTCACCTTATCTACCCTCCCAACAAGCTACTCAACCCAATGGTCCATTTACCGCTCCGCCTTCCTCCAATGCTCAGTCTGATTATTTTTCAAATTCACATCACATACCCACTCATAGAGAATCCTCTATTCAAGTTCCTCCTCCTGCTACATTGCCTACTTCACCCATTTCACCTACCTCACCTACTTTAGCTACAAGTAATAATTTTATGAATCGTCTTAAAAATTTATCTGTCAAAACTAAATTATCACGGGTTCCAACAAATGAAGATAAATCATCTATAAATGATGTAATGGCTCCGACTATCTTTACAACTACTATGGATGGAGCTCATAATAATAATGAAGAGAAATCAGTACAATCATCATCAGCAGCAGCAGCAGTACCACAAAAAAATAGTGTACAAGAAACAAACACTACCATCGAAGAGCGCAAATCTAATGATGAAATTGAAGAGAATAATAAACCTGTAAAATATACTCCACCACATTTAGAAGACTTTCCACCATTAGAGATTCCGTTATCAACTATGATTATTGTAGCAGAAGAAAGTGCGGAGGCATCAACTAGTATTGATTTGTATCGAGGTGCAGTTAGCTCTACTGGTGACGATACAAATAAACTTATTGATGTTGCTCCTTCATGGCTGTTATCTTATCTTCTCTATGTAAGTTTATGAGTCATATATATTTGGTTTTATCTTACTAACTCTAAACTTTTTTTTTTAGAATAAAACTCCTCCAAAAGAGACAGTAAAATTAACTTTTATATTGAAGCCTGCAGAAGGTTCTAAATTAGATGAACTTCCAGGAGGGTAAAAAGAAAAGAAAAAAAAAGAATATATAGTTAATACGTATATTGTATATTTACTTATTTATATGTATAATGCATTCATATAATAGGCCTAATAATCGTTTGCTTGCAAATCGTGTCTTAAGAGTGAGAAAATTGATTCAATACATAGCTGAGAAATTAAAGATAGAGGATGAATCTTCAATAGAATTATTATGTGGAGATACTGTTCTATCTTCATTGATGACGTTGGCAACCATTAAACAACATATCTTAAAAACAAGTGGAGATATACCCCTTTCGTATCGTATGAAAGAGGAAGCATTGGCTGTAAATGAATAAATATGTGATAATTTTCAATTTCCTCTGCAGGCAGAATTCTATTAGTTTTTTTTTTTTTTTTTTTTTTTTTTTTTTTTTTTTTTTTTTTTTTTTTTTTTAGATTGACAGTATATGATCCATCAATTTTTTATTGGTTAAAAGTCATTATTATTAATAATAATATGTATATATATTTATTCCTTACTTCACGTTGAAGTAGAGCAGTTAGTCTCTTTAAGGGACGGCTGCAATTTATACATACTTGGAAACACACTGTATTAAAAGTTGGGGAGGGCATAGAAATAGAAATTAAATGTAAATAAAATCGTATATAGAGAGTGAATAAAGTAGCAATAGTACGGGAGAGAAGAAGGGGAAGGAGATGACTAGTCAAAGTTTTGTAATTGTTTAGCAATGTACATAGAAAGTTGTTGTTGAATACGTCGAAGGACAGTTTGTGGAGGAGGGGAGGGAAGGAGGTGAAGGGAATTAGAATGGAAGACAAACTGAAAGTAGGCCTTCCAGATCTTCGCGATACTAGTTAAAACGATAATAGAGGGCAATAGACCCCTCCCCCTAAAGGATTTGCAACGAATTAAAATCCAAGTTAATGCAGCTCTTTATAATATCAACCGTTATCCGAAGAAAGTCAAAAATTAATTTTATTCCACACAAATTGCTTCCGCGGGTATGTACACAACAAATGAGTAGAAGTTTCAACCGAGTTTTGATTATATATATCTTTATATATATAACTTTAGTACGCCACCGTGACGGATGGGGTCAGCTTGTAAATATATCCCAGAAGCGAAAGACATGGTAATTTTCGATGAACAAATCGGTATATTACGTTTCTGAGAGCATAGACAAAAGGAAGAGTCCAGAAGAGAGCCCAATTTGTGGCGGTAATGCACTATTGGTAGCCAGACCTGGATGTTTGATGCATCTCGATAAAGCGCTTTTGAAAGTGTTTGGTAGACCAGCAATGAGGAGGAGAAGAGTTGTTAGATCGAGATATTATTTCATACGGAATCCATTCAATCCCACTAAAAAACGGGGTTGAGATATATATATAAAAAAAAAGACCCTTGCAGAGAAAGTCTGTTTTTTGTTGGTTTTTTTTTTTTTTTTTTTTGGGAAACTTATAGTTGGCGGATTGTAATAAAAAAAAAAGTTGAGAGAGGAAGAGGAAGATGAAGACAAGGAACAGCGTTAAGAGGTGGAAATGAGTCACTGCGAGGAAGAGAATTAGCTATTTAGAATACAATATTCACCACAGACATCATAAAATAGTGGGAACGGTCCGACTATAGTATTTTATATTTGCCTAAAATTTACGTTTACTTTTTCTAAATTGAAGTTATAATATATTTCAAATTGGAAATTGTTTTCATTCGAAAAAATATTTGTAATCTTCTGAATTTGAAGTTCAAATGCTGTAATTAATCAACCATCCCTGTCAAGTAATCTTTTTTTTTTTTTTTTTTTTTTTTTTTTGTTTCCTTTATTCAACAATTCTTTTATATTTTTAAAATGGCTTCTCAATTATTCCGTTCTTCAATCCGTGCTATTGCTGCTAAGCCCACATTATTGAGAAGCTTTGTTGCACCTACCGTCAATGCTCGTATGCCTACCATAGCTTTTAATGCTACTCGCTCTTTTTCTGCAGCTATTCCTCGTATGGCTAATGGTGCAGGTAAAAAAAAAAAATTCTTGAACAAAAAATAAAAAATAAAAAATCCCCGCATCTAACTCTTTATCTCTTAAATAATAGTTGATGCTGATCTTGCTCACAAATTGGAAGAAGAAATTAAATATGAAAAATCTGATGAGAATGTGAATCAACCTGAATTTATTAAAGAGTTTTTAGAAGCCAACTCTTTCCAGGTAAATAAAAGTTTAAAAAAAAAAGAGACCTTGTTTGTTTGCAACTCTAATCAAATATATAAAAGATTGATGATAAGCCTGGTGTCGATGAAGTTACACTTACTCGTACTTTTGGAAACGAAAAGTAAGAATAGATAATATGTATGGATTATTTAAAACTAATTTGTTGTTATTAAAATAAGGATCCGTGTTTTGTTCTCAATTTCTGATATTAACAATACTACACCTGACGAATTCCTTCCTGAGGATGATATGGCTGTTGCAGAAGACGATGAGGAAGAAGCTATTTCTTTCCCTGTTCGTGCCTCTGTAACCATTGAAAAGGTAAAAAAAAAAAAAAAAAAAAAAAAAAAAAAAAAAAAAAAGACTATCTTTAATTTTTATAAATCATATAATTATATATTAATTTAGGATGGTCATGGAGCTGTTACAATTGATACTATCGCTCAAGAAGGTCAAATTTCAGTAGAAAGTGTTATGTATTATAAGGATTCAAAAATGGCCAATGAACAATCTGCGGAAGCTGATTGGCAACGTCGTGGGCTTTACATTGGTCCTCAATTTGCTGAATTAGATGAAGGTCTTCAGAACCAATTTGAACGTTATCTTGAAGAACGTGGTGTCAATGCTGCTTTGGCCAATTTCTTGCCTGGCTATGTTGAATATAAAGAACAAAAGGAATATGTTCAATGGCTTCAAAACATGAAGAACTTTGTTTCTGCTTAAGATACTTGTAATATAATATTTATTTATAAAAGATAATAATCATTAGTTTCCAGCGTGATAAGTATGTGTTTATTGTTAATGACTACGAATAAGACTTTATTCCATTTTTTTCTAAAGAAAATATTGGACATGTATATATTATTATCAATTAAAGCCTTAATGATAAGCTTTATACTACTACTACTACTACTATTACTACTATATATTGATAGTTTACTTAAAGAATGTTCTAATATTATCTCAAGGGCACACTTCTTGCTCAACTTTATATTCAATAATACTTGTTAAATGGGTTACAGGAGCTATTGAATACATATAATAAAGTTAATTCCATTGTCTTCTACCTACCATTTATGTTTGATGGATTCTTAGAGAAGCTTGCTTCCTTAATTTGCCTCTGAAGAAAAAAAGATGATGAAATATATTAAATGAAGTATGGATAATAGATATTAGTAATAATATCATCAGTTGTTGTAGAATAAACATGTCTACTAGAAGTATAAATAATCTAAATCAATAATATATGAAAGCAAAAACCTTTATATCCATTCAATATCAATATCTTTTTTTTTAGAATGGGGTCACTTATTAAATGAATAGAACAAACGCTGTCACTTTCTTACTGTTGGTTTGCAAAGTTTAAATCAGTCTATTGGTGCTCAAAAGCAAGTATTTAGTGAACACTCTTTACATATATACAATTTTGTATGCTATTTATTTTTTTCATAATATCCTTTACACGTGTTTAAACTTTAAGCCTTACATATGTGCCTGACCTTTCTTTTATTATAAACCTTGATTTTTATTATAAAAGCCTTTCCCATGTGTATACTAAACTACAAAAATTTACAATGTTATCATTGCATTTTCTACCTACGACATTCTATTGGCTAAAATAAATATAAATATGCATTTATATATTTGCATAAATGTGTATATAAATAAATGCATATCCTTTGTTGCATATTAATGTAAAAAAGAAAAAATGACAGGTTTCACATAAAATTGGTTAAAACTACGAAAAAAAAAAAATGGGAAAAAGGTGGGCATCATTCCTTCTTCCCGTGAAGGTAATTATAAAAGTACTATTTACTATTTTGACTTTTTATAAATATAAAAAGATAAATAAATCGAAAGTTTATTAAGCTAATTATTTTTTAGAAGCTTGATTTCTGGACCTTGCAAAAGACACAAGAAGAAAATACCCATTTTTTTTTATTATGCAGATTATCTAAAGAAAGAAAGAATATACATTCGTAAAGCGGAAATAAATCGCCAATTATAGTTGTAAGCTTGTTATTAAAAAAAAAAGCAAGCAGGAAGGATTTTAGAAAAAATATTTTTGTATATTTATGGCAAATGCTGCTTTAAATTATTAATAGTAGTACAAGAATATTTTGATTCATAATAATAAGAAAAATAAAATTGGTCGGAAATCTCATTGGAGTAAAGGCTACTTGTCAATGTTTCCGAATGTATTAACTGCGTTTCAATTAATTCAATTGTATTATTGTCATTACTATAACTGAAGAAAAAAAAAAGCTATTACTAGTAATTTTAAACTTTCTTTCTTCTTTCTTTTTTTTTTCTTCTTATACATATTTATTCTATTCTATAGCAAAGTTTATATAGAATGTGTGATACAAACTGGTGTACATATTGCGATTGTGCAGTGAGCCCTTATTCAGTATGTATTGACATAATTATTTCATTTTTTATATAGAGATGAATGACATATATTTGTATATATAATAGAATTCTATTTATTGCTCTGAAGATTGCTTCAAACGTGATGCGTTAACAAATCATCCTTTATTTACTATATTTAAGGAACCACAACAACAGCTACCATCCAATCTTGTGCTATCTCATATACAACAAGAATATACCCCTTCTTCTTCTCGTCGCGCTAGTAATAGTAGTATTAGTAGTGAAGATCTTTTACCATTACATTTTGATATGATGTCGTCTACAACTCCAATTAAATCATATAACACATTCTCTAATTTCGTATCTTCTTCCTTAAATATCAATAATACTCAAACGTTAGTCACCAATCCACCAGCTAATTTATCAGATAATATGCCTGCTTCTAGAAAACAGAATTCTTCACTGCTGGCCTATGCCTTACATAATAATACATTTTTATCACTAAGACTTTAAGAATATGAATTTATGTAAAAATTTAACTATTGTATAATTAGTAAATGAAATGCTTTTGTAAATAAACAAGTTGTATGTCATATCGTTTTTTATATATACATATAAAAAAGAAAAGAAAAAAAAAGAAAAGTTAAGCATAATCACAATAATGATAATAGAAATAAATTAAATAAAATAAAACAAGGGGCAAATCTTCGCCTTTTATAACATGTATAGTTCAAGAAGTTGGTTGCATATTATAAAAAAAAAAAAAAAAAAAAAAAAAAAAAAAAAAAAAAAAATACTAAAACCTTACAGCTATAATATTTTATACATTTATATATATTAACGATGATTTCATTGCACAGAACAAGTATTGTACAGGCTTTTCATTTAATTGAATCATTTTTTGTTGCAAGAAATATATTTATACTATGCTTCCACTTTCAATCAAAATATTGGTCGGGAAAAGAAATGGTTGTTTTCTTCCGGATTAATTTCATTCCTTCCCCCCAAAAAAAAATAAAAATAAAAATAGGTTAACTCAATCATTATACTGAGATAAGTTTACCTGAAATTATTAATCTTTGACCATATTGCTTTTCTTTTTTTTTCGCAAAAACAATAGAAGCTATATTATGGAGGAGGTTGTTAATGAAGCAACAGTTTTGTCAGGATATCTGTAAATCCGACTTAACAATTTAACAAATATTAGGCATATCAGTATGCTATTCATACTATATACTATCAAGGTAAGGTAAAGCTTAATTAGAGAAGGAGCTTGGTGTTTTGTTATAATCTTAATGAATGTCGAATTTCTTAGTGAAGCACAAAGTTTTGTTTTCTTGATTAAAGCAGTCAATTGAAACTTTTTTAAAAAGAAAAAAAAAAAAAAAAAAAAAAAAAAAAAAAAAAAAACTTCTAGCAATCATAAAACAATTTTCTCAAAGGCAAATTACAGTATAATACAAGTAGAATTTGTGACCATATCAAAATAAAGGATATAGTATTAGTGATATTTAAGAAATATATACATATATAAAAACAGATATTAGCTGTCAAATATTAATATAAAAAGATAATCTACTTGGTTTCATATTTTGGCGTACCTGAAAACATCGATTTTATTTGTTACATAGTATTGGTATAACTAATAACAACGAATGATTATATTATGCTTGATAGGAAGAACCCCCCCCCATTATATATGTATATACATATATACATAAAACTTATTTTATACTATATTTTTTATTATAATGCCTATTAATTAAATAGACATATAAAATAAAATATGGCTGTGGTACTTTTTATAATAGATCAACGTAAAGTACCTGTTTAAATCTTTTATAATATATAAATTAAAGTACTGTCTTATTTTGATACAGCTGTCACATAGAACTTATAAATAAACCTAAGTTTATTGTCGATAATAAGTATATTTTTTTTTATTCTACTTATTAATGAAAAAAACTATACTATAAAAGTAAATTTATTCAAACAACTAACATAAATAAGTAAGACGCTTTTATAGCAATATTACTACTACAATAGAAGACTTTTTGACACAAGTAATACAAAAGGTAATAACTATTGACAACTCTAGCATAAAATAATATGACGCAGTAATCAGTTTATTGCATGTCAGTTAAATAACCCCAATAGGAAACCTATTAGCAAATGGTTGTCGTTTTCGAAATTTTACTTTATCGTTTTGAGCCAACTCAAATCAGCGTTACTAAAGGGGGAGTATCAAATATGAAATTTTTAAAAAAATATAGATATTTTTTTTTTTTGTGGGTGGTTGAAATAGTTGTTTTGATGTTATAGATTGGTGGTAATATCTGAAAGATTATGAACCTATATAGATTCTCATCATTTGCATAGAAAATACGTTGGAATATACAGATTATCTCATCATTAGACAAAAAATAAAAAAAGACTTTTAAATTTTTAGATAAAATTTCTTAATATGTAAAATTATGGCACATTGACACTTGTCGACATGAAAAATTAAAGTTTGGCTTTTGAACGGTATTTATGTTAACGTCGTTACAATAATTTACAATTTAATATGTCAATATGATATATTTCATATTAGTATTTAAGCGAACATTTTCGCGAACAATCCATAGATCCATCTTTGATAGTTTGAATTGTCGATATATCAAAGCCAGAGGATTCAAGTTTTTCCGGTTCAGCTTTATCTTGTTTTGCCACACAACAGTTACTCCAAAATACTTTATACAAGGAAATCAATGATTCAATATTTTTTCTGTTTGTGAACGAATTGACTTCTTGTATTGACCTTGGAAACGTAATGTCAAATACCTCTGTCATGGTGTAAAATGATTTATTTGTCATTTTTTGGGTGATATAAACTTTAAGATTGTATCCTTAATAAAGAAATAGATTAGAACCCAAGTATAAAAATATAGTGTGCTACAGCACAAAAACCAGGAATTATGTTATTTTACCATGAATTTGGAAAGCAAGGATAGAACGAATTTCGGATTGCCCAATAACTTTGGGGGTCATAGCCTGCTAATCTCAAGAGATCGTTGGCTAAACCTCCAATATTCGGATCTGGCTCTGCTATTTTGGCTTCGCCATAATCCAGTGTACAGCCCCAACTAAGCTGATCAATTTCACAGATCATTGTATCAAGTTGTATGCGCTTTATTTCACTAACACTACCTTCCTCAGGCACAACATTGGTCCTACCTATAATACATATTAGTGCCTGTTTAATAAAATCATGCAAAAAAAAAAAAAAAAAAAAACTAACCATCTAAGCAATGTATTGCGATCAGGGTTAGAGAACAATGCTGTAAGAATGGGATCAAACACACTGCTCCACAATTCTGTTTTACTAACAGCTGTAGTGGACAAAAGATTTTGAGATGGAAGTTTTTGTATCCTAAATGATTACAAATATCAGCATCATACAATTAATATATAACAGTAATACAATATAAATTTACAAGTTTGACAAGCCAATTAAAATTTGAGCTTCATGGTCTTCTTTTCCAATGCTCATGGCAACCAACTTTTGGACAGCCTCGCGTGTCTTGATTTTCTTTTTTTGCAGATTCTACTGTAGGTTAATAAGTTTATTAGTGACTATAACAAGAACTCTATGTCGTTTATATACATACATAAATTATATCATCAAGAGATTTGGCAATATCTTGAGCTTCTTTTTCTACATCAACAATTAAAGTACTCAAGATGCCCTTATGCCACTCATTCAGAGCTTTGTCAGTAAAATGATCACGCATATATCTGCTAAATTGTGAAGGTTTAAGAAGCATGACATTGTTTAATGCTCTATAAAGAGAGCAAATGACATATAACCCATTATTAATACATCTGCTAGTAATAAGTAAATAGATTATCAGTAAACTTACATAAGCTCAGGTAAATTTGTTTCAAGACTAAATTCTAATTCTGTGGCTGCATCATGTATAATCTTTTGTTTGTATGTCTTGAATTTTTCAGCCAGGGTTTCCTGTTTATTCGGTCGTTTAGCTTGCATCTGAATAATGATGAGTGTTAGTATAACATATCAGTAAAACCTTGAGCAAAATATAAATATTAATATATAGTTCGAGTAGAACTTACTGTTGTAGATGCATCATCTTTTTGATGCTTTCGCTTTATTGAATGCTATTTAAAAGTTAGAACAAAAAGCTTCATCGTGAATTTTCCAACCGATGCCTCAAACATTGAGACATACATCCGTTATACTTACATTTCTGTCCGTATTGTCGTTGCTTAAATCATCCATGCTAGAACTGCTACTTACATCTTGTTGAAGACTATGGTTACTTGTTGATAATGAATCTTGATTATATGAATGTAACGCAGTTACAGCCGTTATTTTCTTCATTATTTCAAGTTTTTTCTGTTAACAACAAAAAGAAATATAAATAAAACAAAAAATGCAAAAGCGATCTTATCATATATCAACGGATATACTACTTCTGCAAATGATTCGTCTGAAGCAGCCATAGCTATTTTGCTAACTTCGTGGTCCCAGAAGTATTTATTTGCACAATCATTATGTGCACTCTGTTTTAACCAGAAAATATCAGTGTCATGAGCTGATTTATAATGCCACGTTTCTTGATTAAACATGTGGATCATAAATTTATTCAAGGAATTCTATCTATATTCTCCTGAAACTCTCTTGATCCACTTTATCAAATAATATTAAAGCTTCTAAGATATCATTATCTATAACACATCTTATTCAGTCGTAGCTAGCACTTTTCTGATTCACATCTTATCTCAGACCTCTTTAACAATTCAAGACTCTACTGGTACCGCCTTTGATGACAAGAAAGAAAATAAAGAATTCAGATGTTCAAGAATTTGTTGAAGAATTGCGTGATATATTTGCTCTGGTAGTTGGCTCTAATGGATTAAACCTTGATCATATCTGGGATCGCCTAATGCCAATTAGGATAAATCGTGATCAATGATCATGGTTCAATGAAACTTTGAAGGGATGCTCTTTAACTTGGAAAGAAGTACAATCAATTGTAATTAATACTTGTGCCTCTCAAGACGTAACACAAGAAATCGACAACATGAATAAACTCTTGTCACTTAAAATGCAGCCAAACGAATCTATCGAAGCCTTTACAGACCGTTTCCAACGAATCCATCGTGCAGCTAAATTGGAAGATGATATTAGAATTGCTACTATATTCAAACGTGCTTTTTCCTCCATACTCAACCCGTTACCAATTCTTTTATGATCAATTGACTTGATACTATCTTGGACTATGACTTCAAAATTATTCACAGACTTGGTATTCACAATATACTTCTAGATTCTTTATCATGTCTTTTCGAATCTGAAAAAAAATGCTGGTGAGGAATAAAACTCCTAAAACCATTATTACTTTACAAATTGTCAACGGCGATAGATCTATCCTCACATCTCGTATGATAATGCTTGCTGATTTAATGACATTAGCATCAGAAGAAAGACCAAAGCTACTTGTAAGAATTCATTTAGAAGGACATCGTGATGCTCAAGTTATGGTAACAGCTTTACATAGTGAATGAATTCATTGGATAAAGCTTAAATAAGATGCTCTTGACACAGTAAAAAACTGTACCGATTGTCAACAATTTAACCTAGCAAAACATGAACACCATCCATTAAAATCAATTTATACTGATGCTCCGTGGGACCACATTTGTATTGACACCGCTAAACCTATGTCAACATCTTTACAAGAGAATAACTACATCCTTTTAGTTGTTGATGTATTTACTGGATTTTGCGTATTTGGAGCAATCCTTGATAAATCATCCTTAATAATAGCACTTACAATAAGAAATATACTATCTCTAATGCGAAGAACTAAAATTATCAGTAAAATATATAAATACACATATATACTACTCCATCCTACCCACATATAATATTATCGTAGCCATCAACAAGTTAAATGTTATTCAGAACCTGGACAAGAGTATTTATTATGCAAGTATACAAACAAATAATTATATGAATATGTGTATTTAAATAAGAAAAAAAAATATACGTTTATATCTCTCTTCCTAAATAACTTGACAACTTCAATTTTGGTGAACGCAGTCACGTTACAAACAAGTTACATTATAATTTATTTTTCTACCTGTATTTTACCTGTATCGCTTACTTTATTTCTCTCCACATTATATATTAACAAACCATAATGCTATAGCATGAATCACGAATCTGACTTTACACTATCCTAACACATATTCATTCACAAATATAATTCCAAATTTCAACATAAGTTTAATAACCCTTTAGAAAAGTGTAATTCCAACCTGGAAGGGAGCAATGTCATGAGTTGATTTATAACGTCATGTTTCTTGATTAAACATGTGGATCATAAATTTATTCAAGGAATTCTATCTAGATTCTCTTGAAACTCTCTTGATCCACTTTATCAAATAATATTGAAGTGACTAACACTTCTTTATCTATAACACTTTTCTGACTCACATCTTATCTCAGACTTCTTTAACAATTCTTATAAATACCCATCGATTTAAATTCATAAATAAAGTGATTGACTTTTGAACTATTGTTTGCTCTCGTTGACGTTTTTTTTTTATTTTTTTATTTTATAATATATTTTATTTGATATTTTATGAGAAATATCACCGCCATTTATTTCTTCAAAACGGACAAAATTTACCAGCCGCACTGTATAAATATGTGAATGGAAACTTTTTTCTTCCTCACTTATACATTTATTAATGTATATAGTATCATCTGATAGTAAGAAAATAGTAAAATTATTATTATAGTGGTATTGTTATGATTGTAGTCGTCCTTACAAACTAAGTTAATAGAAATAAACCATCATTTATTTACATAATAAAGAGGTTATTCAAATAAAACTAGAGTATTGTACTTCACAGCATAATATTCATTCTACATTCAGTTTTAACAACAGTCATTGCTAGAGTATTCAAACATTAAAAATAATTATATACATTGTATTATGTAATAATAAGAATTCAATATGTTTATGACTGTTATATTCAATTACATAATTATTTATATAAGTCATGCATATTTTATATACATCTATAATGTTGAATATTGTTATGTAATAACATCTTGGAGGATGATAATAATAGTAGCATATAAATAATTGGTATTATTGTTATAGCTGGAATATTCACTGTAAATTAATATTAACGCGTTACTTACCCCATTAATAATAATTGGATATATCGTTAGTAACAGCGACAGCTCAGAGAGAATAAAGATAAAAATATATCTTATTACAAGCAGAATTGTTCAGAGACATTTACACTGACAGCATTTACACATAATGCTTTATTATACCAGTATTCACTTATCCAAATCATACTGTGATGGAATGTAAATAAAAATAAAAGAGAAAATAAAAAGAGAAAAGAGAACAAAAGGAAGTATAGTTTGAGACTGTTTTTATTCAATAAAAATAAAGAATGTTAAAAGAAAGTTAAAGAAGAAGTTAAAGATTATTTTGTGTCTAAACAACTGCTTGTATTTATATTAATGAATCCTGAATCAAAGAAATAGAAATAACCGTCAAAGAACATGAGTCATGAAACAGTGTTAGTATTCGTATATACGTCTTGTTGATTCAAGAGACTGATCTATGGATTATCTATTGGGTGTTATAATGATCTGATCAAGTTTTAAATAAAAAATTTATTGTTTAATCTGAGTATATGTTCCTGATATCTTTTATGTTTTATTTTATTGGATCAAAGACGACCTGAATCCTTTATCAAGGTTATAAAAATAAATATTTAGAAATGATACGATGTCTTATAATTGATACATCTAGACAATTGGATGTCAATAAGTTTTATATTATTTACAAGATGTTATATACAGAGTTTTATTTCATATTCAGGCTTATATTTTATCCTGTATTATGTAATTCATCTATTATAATATTACTCATGATTATATCCAGAGCTTGTTCTATAACACATACTTCTATTAATATCATTTACCTTGCAAAACATATAAATAGCTCTTGTCATTTTTCCATATTATTTTCTTCTTGTACAATTTCTGTATTATTTTTCTTTAATAAACTATACCGAGTTTTCACAGACTTGTCTTTTATGTTTTCTCTTTCCTTATCTTTTGTACTCAAAACAATAAAACTATTAAAAACACAAAAAATCAAATGATAATCTTGACAATAAAAATAAAATTACATTCTAAAATGTCAAGATAGCAATTCCAATTATTCAAAGTATAAAATAAATTTACTATCAAAACAAAACCGCCTGTCTATAAAGATAAAAAAAAAAAACCAAAATACTGTACAGCTGAATTAAAATATTTTTATGGTAAAGTTTGAATCACGTGACTCACTGCAAATAAACGTCTAATTTCAGTATACTGAAATGTT